>NC_043980.1:15931416-16231416 GCF_902150065.1 Myripristis murdjan
TTCAATCCTGTGTCATGTTCCTGATTTTCTTGGGCACGTCTGCTTTGTTCTGCCTTGTTTCAAAATATTCATGCTTGAACCACGACAAATTCTTGAAACTACATTGGGAATAAGTGGAATTATCTCATTACAAAATATTTTAACATTGAATATGTGGCTAAATGACTCGTTAACAGGCAGATTTTTTTTTTTTTTTTTTTTTTTTTGCAGTGTCTATGCTCAGCTTGACATACTGTATTTATTCTGTGCTGTTAAGCAGCAACAAAAGGGATTTGGATTACTTAGAGTGCGGTTAATGTAAACTGTAAATGATCCTGTGACACCATATAGTCTCACTGTCTTGTTTAATGTCTGTCACAGTCAAAGGTCATTAATGAACAGTGCCACTCCCCTCACACACGCTTTGTCTGTGAAAATTAGCTTGTGGGGAGTAGAAAGAAACACTCTCGATGTAAATATGTTGCTGCCTGCAGTATGTCAGTGGTGTAGCATTGACAGACATAAGCTTACATAAAGTCTCCCTGAGTAGCCAGTGCTTCTGTTGTGTTGTTTTTCTCTGCTGGCTTATACTGCTCTCTGGGCTGGCTGATGGTGTTTTATTGTATTTATTGAAGGTCTGTGGAAGAGCCACAGCATGTTTGCTTAACCAGATAAAAAGTGTTGTGCAGCTTCCAGAGATGGTGAGATCAGAGGGAAAATGGAGAAGGGAATGAGGCAGGGGGCACACCGGCCTTTCTTATCTCTAGAGTAAGTAATAATAGATAAAGAGAGAAAAGGGAGAGAAAGATGGAAGTTAGGTAAAGAGAAAAAAAAGAGTAATGATGAAAAACATTTATTGTGTTTTTTTTACATGACACACATGACAGAGACAGATTAGTAATAGTCATAATCCCTACAAACAGAAAGTAATCCAATTTGGTTCTTGTTTACATTAAATACACTACATTGCATTCTTCATCTAATTGGATGTGTTTTATTGTAAACAGACACATTTGAACCACATCAGTGTCATTACGCACATAAGTCATTCCAATGATTGCATGATTAAAAAAAAACTCAAGCTAATTCCGCCAATTACCTACTACTTGTGCTGTGATGTGGCAAAACAATTAAGGGCCCCTCAAATTAATTGTCCTTTCTCTCCAAATTCAAGATGTGCCTGAAAGTTTAGATTTATAGTTGCGTTGACTGCTCAAGGAGTAGTTAGCTCAAGAGAGATCAGAGCCACAGAAACCAAGACCGCAAAAGAACACAACCAGTGCTAACTAAGCACAGATGAGAAGATGGGCTCGTAAAAACCACATTGCCTGACACAGTAAAAACCGCTCGATTGGCACACTGTCTAAAGTGGGCACAATGTCCCAGAGTCTGTTTGGAGTTTAGGTAGCGGGGTTTGTCCTACCAAGTGTTTGTGGAAGACAGGCTCAAAGCTCGAAGGGTCTCAAAAAAATAAATATAAGTTTTCAAATTATTATGACGAGGTTAATATCTACAATACTGGCTTTATAACATTGTGTTCCAAAGTTCCTTAATGGTATGTACTGTTGCGTAAATGACTGTGGGCATTACATTACTTCTGAAAGCTATTTGCTCTATTGCAACATTGCTGCCATTAAAAGTGACTTGTTAGGTCACAGTATTCTCTGCTCACTGCTCACTCATTGTGATGAGCTGTCTACTCTGAAATGGCATCTGCCCTCCAAGCTGAGGTAACCTGTCTGCATAAAGCCACCAAAGGGGATGGAGACTCAGAAAGTGATGCATGCAATTGGAAACAAAAAACAAAAAGTACTCATGTTCATGTTTTCAGGTCTATCGGGTTGGTATACTTATTTTTAAAATTCTTTTGGTTCTATTCCCCACCATTGCTATGGACTTCTGCTGTGGGTGTCAGCCTCACTTTGATAGTCTCATCATGGCTACGCCCAGAACATCGTTTAAAAACCAATTTGATGCATGAAAACACATACAGAACCCGACTGCTAATATATAATAGACCTTATGAATTTTTTTGGTCTTTAGTTGTGAATAAATTGCACAGAGTATCTTTAAAACCAGAGAAAAAGTTGAAAACCTCTATTCTGCATGAAATGGCAAATGAAAGAGTTGCTTACCACTGATGTTGAGGCTTTCCTTTGGGAACACAGCTGTCGAGCTTGGACAAGAATCGCAGGCAGTAGAATCTGCTACTGTGGTTTAGATGCTGCTGAGGAGAGGCCTTCGTTTGTCCACATTTCTCTGTACAAACAATGGAAACCTTCTAGTTTGGCACAAACAAATGTTTATCACAGCACTCCGGGACATATTTTAAATTCAAGCACACCACGATTACCAGGAAAACATCCATTTAAGTGTAAAACTTGGATGGAGAGGTGTTGTGATAGAAGAGTCTCTCTCCATCGGTTTTGTGCCTGAAACAAGCCCAGCTGGATGGTGGCTATCATGACTGGCATTATATTAGGATATCAAACAGACATGTTTACATCCTTCCAATTGAAACGTGACCTAATCTCCACCACAGCGTCCTTCTTGGTTTCCTAGAACCAAAATATAATGACAGAATCGTTGAGGTGCTATCATTTGGACAGCTCATAGAACCGCGTTTCTCGGAAAAGACATGCAGTCTGATTAAATGCAGCCCAAAAGCCTCAGAGCTGTAAAAACATAAAGCTCCTTTTAGGGGATTCAGAATCACCAGGGACAATTCTCATACTTCTCTGGTGACAGAAAACACAGCACTTCATCTCCTCCGCTGTACCCTGTGAGGCTCTTTGCAGTGCCACGATGAACATCTGGACCCAGTCACTCTGTAGCTGGCGCTTGAATGCAGCTCCTAATGGAACATGTGAATGTGTTATAGGATCCGTCTCGCACAGCTGCTATTAGCTCAATTACATATTTGGCTGGAGAAGAGCAACGTGCTAACTCTTCACGCATTCTCGTTTAATTGTGTAAATTGATGTTAATGCGGTCCTTAAGAACCAAGGGAGAGGGTCACATAGGAAAACAAGCGGTCACATATAAAAACAAAAGCTCTGAGACTCAGACCTGAGACATGGATGAAGGGTTTAGGCAAGAGTGGGTGGGGGCGGGGAGGCTCGTGAGTGAGTGAGATACATGTAAGAATGAAAACAAGCTCCCAGGGATCACCATTAAGAGCCGAAGGTCAGAGTTCACTGATTCTGTTGTTGAGCTTTTTTTCCCTCCCACCATTTTCATGAGAGTGTTTCGGTTGCTTATTTAGGGTGTGAGCCTACTGCACTACATCTCTGGCCTGGGGCAGTGTAAAACACACACACACACACACACACACACACACAGAAAAGCATGCATAAGCACACAAGTGGGCCAAAGGTATCAGAGCAAACCTGCTCACCCCGCTAACCCTGGAGCTATTTCCTGTGGAAACTTGCTGGGTCACCCACGGCGAAGCTCATATCTTTATATACCAGTTAAGGGGCATTTGCAAATCACATCTGCAATTAAGGAATCAAATGAGCGATCACCAAACTAAACAAGGGGTTTCAACTGGAAAAACATACAAATATGGACTGTAGATGTAATCTGCTTGCTTTATCAAATCTTAGTCTGTGTCTTGTCAGCATGATATGGATGCCTGGCAAATGAAAGGTATAAAAATGTGTTGATTTTCACAATAAATGTCTGCATGACGCTTTTGCAGAATTTAGCAAAAGAGAGGGAGTGCGTAGTTGTTATGATGACGAGATCTACTTTGCTTATTTGGTGACTCCGCCATGGTTAGCTTGTTTTCTTCGGCATGGCACAGATAGCGAGACAGAGTTGTCCAGAAATGGGCATGAACTAGAATAATTCTTATCAGTCCTGGAACCAAAAGATTTCGAGAAATAGCCTGAAGGGGGATTTGGCCACAATTTCCACTCTGCTCCCACTAGACCCACTCAGAATCTGGCAACTGCAGCAAAACACTGACTGAGATGTCATGGGTGGGTAAACTCCTAAGACAGACTGACCATGACACAGCTGCTGTTACTGTATGTACACTACTGAAATACTTCAGTACGATGCTACAATCTTGGCAACTGCATGTATCACCTCTATAGTGATATTGCTGTATTTTCTGATCCTCCTCCTTGCCTGCTGACGGCGATCTTGTCCATCTCCTGTAAAATATTTTTCATATCTGCAAAAGACATCGACAAAAATGACTAGAACGGGGTTTTAAGAGTGTGGAAAAGGAAGGAAAGTAATGTACATCACAGAGGTGGAGAATGTGAGAATTTGAATGGTCGTTTACAAGAGTGGGCCGAGTCAAGTGGGCGACAACAGGGTTGGAGTATCAGGACAGAAAGAGGCCAGAGAATTATTTTGAAAGAAGAAGGCATTTATTTAAAAAAAAAAAAAAAAAAAAAAAAAAGCTGGCAAAAGCAAAAGAGGAGCTAAAGAGCCAAACAGGAGAAGTAAGGTGTGGGGAGTCGGGCAGACAAAGACAGAGAAAGTGGGAGCAAGCGTGGGTGAGAACGGAAGTGCAGAGTGGCGTACAGTAAATAAACAGCAGCCCCCTGTGACGGGGAAAGAGCCCTCCAGCATATCCAGCTGAGCTCACACACACTCCCATACATGTATAATGGTCCATTCCCATCCTCTTTCCCCTTCCACCCTCTGCCCACCAAAAAAAAAAAAGACCCCCCCTCCTTTCCCCTTCACAGAAAAACTCAGTGTCTCTTATTTTCCATCTCTCTCCACTGGCAACCATATAAAACATATACATACTGTTCCCTGCAGCGGAACATCTAAACACAGACTAGAACCCATTGATTTATAGTTAAAAACCAAACCCACCGGTACAACAACTGTACTGGTGCCTTTCGTGAGGGGATTAAACACACCGTGCTAAAAGATGCACCGCAGCTGATGCAGAACATTGGTCCATTCCCAGGGTCAAACGGAAAGCAATAGCCACAATCTTGCAGGGGATCGAGATTTTATGTTTTCCTCTCTAAACATTCGCGCAGATGTGTGAGAGCAGACGTTTCACCTCTAACCCCTATGTAAGGAGGAAAGAAGAAGAAGAAAGAAGGGACAGAAAGGCAGGAAGGAGGAGGTTTAAGGGAGAAGAAAAGACACCAGCGGATGGCGTTAGGAGTTATGGAGGATCTTTTGCTCTCTAGTCTAAACATGCTTGAAAGAAGAGTGCCATTTCTCTTCATGCACTGGCATATTCCTGGCTTTTCACCCGAAGAGGCACTTACAGCTCTTTTCCATGTTTTCATTAGCAAGCTATTTTATGTGTGGGACAGATTAAAATTCATGTGACAACTGTCTAATCTTTAAATCTACATATCCTCCTCTGGCTGATTTCTTTCTTTCTTTCTTTTTTTTTTCTTTTTCTTTTCCTTTTTTCTTCAGTTTCCTTTTAATTCACTGTCACTCTTTTCTCTGTGTCTCTGACTACTCTTTCCTCGTTCATCTCCTTTTCCATCCCTCTAAATCCCTCTTGGCAGGCTACCTATTAGAGAAGAGAAAGGGGTAAAGGTCCCAGATGACATGTCCCGATGGGAATGTCAGAGGCACATCAGGAAGCTTGTGAAATCCATCGGCATTGACTCCTCTTCCAGTTTCTCCACCACATGTAAAAATGCCTCTTCCTCTATACCATTCCCTCGCACTCCCAGTACTAAGCATGCGAATCCGTGCAGACTGAGACCCAGCACAGGCTCTATAGTGTTTCTGAACTGTAAAACGGTTTATGGAGGCCAGCAAAAGAGGCTTGTTCTCACTGCCCCAAACCTCAACAGTTATTGGGTGGCTCTTGGGAGGCCCGCAGGGACTCATTTGAAACCAACATGGTGCCTAGTTGGTCGTATAATTGTGCTTCCGTAAACACCAAAGCCTATCAGCCATTGGGAAAACACCCTCCCTTCTGAAATGGACCCAAACAAAACACCAAAATAAGGCACAGAGCTGAAACTCAGCGACCCCCTGATTTTTGCAGTCTCACAACGCTGATTGGTTCTTGCACTGAACTTTGTTGAGCTACAACACAAACTGAGGGATTTAATCTCTTCAGTGGCATGTTTGGTTAATGGATGTAGCTGAAGGATAAGCTACATCCTTTCATTTGCTGCCTCCTCCCCTCAGTTGACTCGGCAACTTTTATTGCAACTTCATATCGCTGACAAACAAGCAAAGGTCAGATTGAAAACCCAAACTAACCCGATCCTGATTCCGTAAGTGGGTGTGGGACATAATCAAATAAAAGTGATTTAATCCAAACTCAAGATTTATTTGGGCACACTTGAGAAAATGAGAAAACGGACTGATTTTCCACAGTCGGACATTTAACTGGGAACTTTGTGACCCTGGGGACTTCTTCTGTCCCTGCTGGCTGTCATCTGGGCCTATTTCTGATCCACTGAACCATGCAGGAAAAGTGAGGCACAGCCTGAAAAATGAGGAGTCGAACATGGCAATGGCAACGGAAGAATTTCTCCCACTCCCCAGTGTGTCTGTATTTGTATGTGCATGTGTGGGTGTGGGTATGTCTATACATGTCGGCGAGTAGGGCCAATGTAATTACCCTGGTGCTGCAATCCTTCAAGGTGGAAGGGAAAACCCTTCAGTCCATGTTGAGCAGACTTTTCAAATCGCATTAAAACTGCCTTTCACATTTCACCGTGCAGCAAATTAGCGGAAGAGGCCAGCTGGTTTGTATCTGTGTACAGTCTGCTTATGCACTCATGATATCCCATTTACTGAAACCTGCACTCGACCTGCGCTGCAGCACACCGAAACAGGACCCAGCTGCTGCTGTGCTTTTGTGACCTGACATCTAATTGCCGGCAATGGAATAAGCAGCTTGGAAATGTGGTTTCTGGAGTGTGTGCGCGTGTGTGCGTGTGTGTGTGTGTGTGGTTGGGGGGGGTGGGACTGGTGGGGGCGGTGGGGTGACTGACACATACAGGCTCACAACCCGAGGAAGACATTAAGTTTCTGCGTTCGAATTTCTCTGAACCACATTTAATAGGTTACAGAACTTGAATGACATCAGAGCCCTGATTTCCACTAATGGGCTTCCTGATTGTTCCAAGGCATCACTCAAATAAAAGCGGGTTATCAGAAATTATAAGATTATATTTTGATTATGCTTTGCATGCAGTTTACACAGCCTTTTACCGACTGTAAAGATAAGATTGTGTAATTTACGAATATGGACTGATAAAGTTGTGTGCCTGCCTTATGAGTTCTTTGAATAAACATTTTATCTTACCTTCCCTGTTTACCTTAACTTGTTGTCACCTCAGGCATCAGCTGGATACAAGGCAGCGGTGTAGGATGTGCCAGATATTACAGGCATGGTGAGAGGCTGAAATATGTGCCGCTGCTCTGATAAAATTTCCCATCGTAAAACTCAACCGGCCAGATAGCACTGAATGGTGGAGAGGTCTAAATGATTTATGGATAACAACACACATCATTTAGGCTATCAGGTGGCTCAATTCCAAGTACATTAACACAGCTCAGATCTAGGACACGCGCTTAGCTCATTGCTGAATCCTAGGTCTTTGATTCTGGCAAGCTGGAGACGCGGCACTGCCTTGAATTAATGTTCTCGCTGTAGTCATCAAGATTTACATTTTAGAGGACATGCTCAACATGCAAAACTTCTTCGCTCACTTGCAGCATCATTGTGTTTATAGGACCAAACAGGGAATTGAATCGTTAAACAAATCCTCTCAGTGCCTCGCCGTTCCCATTCCAAAAGGCCAAATGGATTTTTGCGGGTCAGCCGGGGAAGAGACCAGAAGCCTTGTGATAGTTCTTGGTTCTTTTAAGTAAATGTCATCTGTTTGATCAGAGGTCCAAACCCGCCTAATAATGCTGGCGTGCCAGAGGAAAGTTTCAACAGCAGCTGGCGCTACCCATGCTCAAACTTGCTCCGTTGAGCTCATGACAACATTGTGCTGACAAGACCGCAAACAGGAAGGAGTTTTTGTACGGTACTGCTTCTTCACTGCTGAGCTAGATTTGAAAAAGATGCAGCAGTTTTTTTCTGGATATGTGCTCTTTGAGAAAACGCACTGGAAGGAATGAA
The DNA here is from genome assembly GCF_902150065.1 of Myripristis murdjan. Classification (NCBI taxonomy): domain Eukaryota; kingdom Metazoa; phylum Chordata; class Actinopteri; order Holocentriformes; family Holocentridae; genus Myripristis; species Myripristis murdjan. Next base: position 15,939,491 of record NC_043980.1, read on the forward strand.
AAAGGGGTGAAGTAAAGGGAACCCGAACTTCATCTGAAATCACTTCCAGTCACGCTAACCTCTTTACCCAGCGGTTCACTGAGCTGGTGCTGTGCCCGTTTTTCCTAGGCCGTAACCTTACAGCTTTATAAAACACCTTCTGAATAGAGAGAGGGAAGGCAAGAGAGAGAAAGAAACAGACTGATATAAAGTGAAAGGTGGAAAATGAGAAAGAAAGGAGAAGTAAAATAGAAAGGGAAAAAAAGAAAGCAAAAAAAAAAAACTGTTTCAGGCCCAAGCTTGTCTCGTGCCCTCCTGCTTGCTCTCACCTTATCAACGTCTTGGCTGCACGTTTTTACAAATTAGCCCAGGATGCAGAGAGGGGCCAGCGCTCGGAGATCTGGCATTCATTTACATTCTTACTGGTTTCTGCCTCTCCTGCTTGGCCTTTTCTTCAAGAAGAGAGAGAAAGATGGAATTTCAAGAGGCCAAGAAGACAGGAATCGCTCAAGCAACACAATCCCTGAGTGAGCGTCCCACAGGGATCAGTACAACCACACGGCTGCCGTGCGGTTGTACTGTCGTCGTCCACCCATCTACTCTGATTACCACCATGTCTCCAGAGAGGTCCATGAGGGCATAATTTGTGAGTGTGTTCGTGTGCATGTGTGTGTATGTGTGTGTGTGTGTGTGTGAGTGTGTGTAAGTGTATGTAAAGGTGAGAAAAATCTGTATTTTTACCATCTTGTGTGGTTAAAACAAAATAGATAAACTCATAAAAATGCTCACTTGTCATGACGGGAAAACAGATATTTTTAGGTAAGGTTTAAGGTTGGAATAGGTTAAAGATTGTGTGTGCGTATATGTGTGTGTGTGTGTGTGTGTGTGAAGGTGTGCATATGTTGGCGAGCAGGAATGTTTACTCTCACATAGTCCTATTTTTTGCTCTCACATTCTTATTTTAATGTGTATGTGAATGTGAGAGCGTGTATGCACAATAAACGAGAGTACCATGTTTGTATTTGAGAAAAAGTACAGCGGAAACGGAGCGAGTTTGTAAAAACGGAAGGCACATATTTAATCGAATTGTGATTGGCTCAGAAGCTGGTTCAGGCTCTTGCCCAGCAAGTATTAACTAATATATTATTGTGGCATGAAACAATCGCTGCTTTGTCCGCATCTCTTGACAGGCTCTTACACACTCTGCTCTGCCTCAACAGTTCATTACACGGGACATTAAGCAAGTGATCTGCTCCTCTGAAATACTCTATTGAGATCTGACAATTGGAGGTACTCACTGTTCCCATTTTATTTGGTTTCTTTTATGCTCCTTTGATGTAATTCTATTTAATTTTTCTTGATCCCCCAGTTCTTGTGATGCTGTTTTGTTTTATTACTTTGTCCTGCCTTTCTTCCTCAGTAAAGCACTTTGTAAATACTGTTAAAAATAAAATAAAAAGTGCTGTATAAAGTTTATTGTTGTCCGCCCTGAGTCTTTGGTTTCACGAGCAGTCATTAAGGGATGAAAACATCCATACAAACGAATTTAATGCGTTGACCATCTCTCTGTTCCTTTGGATTTTCAATAAATCTTGAGATGCACTGAGATGCAGACATGATTTTGGTCCGATCATGAAACTGTCCATACAGCCCGTCATGAATACAAGCATCTGATGCTTTCGTTTGCGTTCACTTAATATATTCTCTAAAACACAATTCGAAAATGTCTATCATTTTTGTGTCTCCTCATTGCAAAAACAAAAGACTACACTTAATAATTGTATAGATATGTGCTCTTTCCACAACAGTGTAGCTAATGCTAGCCAAGCCAGGCCTGTGAGAGACAAAAAGTCTTTATAGTTTATTATTTCGGTTGTATTAGTGATTGAGAGCATTATATTCTTTTTCAACATTTGATTAATATAGTTAACTTTTTGTTCATGTGAGGGATAAAGTATCAAGTATGGAGTTTTTGTCATGATGTAAGAGTATGTAAGAGTAAGGTATTTATATGTGAAAGTGAAAATATGTGCATGTTGGAGGAATTTATCTATGTGAAAAGTATATGCATGTAAGGGTGAAACGATTGTATATGAGGGTAAAATGGATGCATACCAGAGGCCCAGAATGAATTACAACCTGCAAGGCCCTGCATATGTTCTAACTAACACCCACAAACGCTCTCTCTCTCTCTCTCTCTCTCTCTCACACACACACACACACACACACACAGACACACACACACAGGGATCAAACGTAGAGTGATCGTTGTTCAGTCTGCTGTGGCAGTAACGAACAGATCATCCCGGCGTCTGTCTTGGGGATTGAGTGAGACGGTGTCCTGGGCGAGGAGCTGCGGAGGGTGGAGGAGAGCGAGGCGCGCCCTGTGGAGCACTGTCACATGATGTGTTACAGCCCCGTGGAGCCAAGAGGGGTGTCAGTATCACACACTAACCCCCAGAAAGCTTTCAATCTGGATCTCATTAGGCCTGCAGTCTGCCAGAGCTGGACCAAACACATCCAGACTGCAGCCACACTCACCCAACAAAGCCTCAGCACTGAGACCCAGCCAAGCCCAGGAGAAATAGACCGCGTCGCCAATAGGCTGCTCACTGACCTTAACCACCTCGACAGAGGAGTATGGAAACCATTGGAACGGTGGACGGATTCGGATGTCTACTGTCAAACTGCACGTAGTGAAAAAAACAGAGAGACAGGAAACAGATGTACATACTGTGTGTACACAAAAGTACGCATATGTGACCACACACACACACACTCACTCACACACACACACACACACACACACACACTTTCTCGCAAACAGTCATCCCTGGTTTCTTATTGTCCAAAGGTGCTATCAGCTGTTATCAGTGTAATTGGAGCAATAGGGGGCCATTTCCTGCGAGAATGGAGCTTAATTACAGTGACTCACTGCTTGCCGATTCTTCCCTGCATCTCCCAGCAACCACATACCCGATGTAAGAAAAAGACCAGATCGCCAGTACCCCTCTTTTCCACTACCCCCCCCCCCACACACACACACACACACATCCCAACCCCCCCGCCTTTTCCTCTGAGCTCATTCCTCAGCTCATCCCTCCTTCTGAAGCCAGCGTGCCCTGCAAGCACATCAAAAGAAAACAGATCCTCATAAATCGCCCTTGAACGGCCCCCAAACCGCGGCAAGTTGGCCGCAGAATCCAAACAAACAATGTAATGATGAGTGGTCGGACGCTTTTAGGTCATGCAAAGCAACCCCTGAACCCAACGAGTGATCGGATACTGGAAAGTAAACTTCACGCTTCAGTGAGAATGTATTGAAACCTGGAGAGGAAAGGATAAAGAGAGGCTTAGCTTAAGGAGGACAGGGCTGCATACGTTCTGCTTCTGTGTGTGTGTGTGTGTGTTTGTGTGTGTATGTGTGTGTGTGTGGTGGAAAGAAAGAACAAGAGAGCAGGAGAGAGAGAGAGAGATTCAAATGCTAACAGTGAGGAATGTTTTCTTATCATCACAGACAGTCTGGTTGGTCTGATGTTGGGAACTTATCAGTGGACGGGGACTGAGAGCTGAGTGCTGAGAGAGTGCAGGAGGGCCGGCGGTGCGATAGCCTCAGAAAGACCTCAGCCAGCCTTAAGTGTTTAGGTGATGAAGAAAAGAACTGGAGATGAGTTGGCAGGGAAAGAACCACTCAAATGGTGTTTTAAAGCCTAATATCCGCGGCTCATATCTCGACTTTTGAAAAACTCCTGACCTAATGAACAGCTTTGAGCCAGTAGGTGAAGTTGCGAACGAACGTCTGGGATATTTTACGGTTGTTTTATTGCGCTGGCAGGAAGTACGGGTCAGGTTCACATGCAGGCCAGAATTCATGTTTAAAAAGTGAAAGAAATACCATGATGCCATAAGAGTTATATGTTTCCAGCTCTCCAACTGTAGGTGGTCCTGAGCTCCCAAAAGTTTCCCATGGCAGAGAGTATCTGCGTTTGACAGCCATCTCTCCCCATGCAGGCTCCAAATATCAAGGGCATGAAAATATTAACACCAGAGCTGAGGCTTCCAGTCACCAGTGCTGCCAGTCTGGATATGCTGTCATGATCTCATGGGTGGAACCACATCAACGCATGGAGAAAAGAGGCTGTGGTCCACCAAAAATAATCCCTTCATCCACCATGAACAGGTCCAACTGGTCACATAATGGCTCTGTCAAGGTCGACATTACAGCACGTCCACACCCAAGAGGAGCTCGGTCAGCTGAAAGCAGTCAGCATCACAGCGGTGTGTGGCCAAAAACATGCAGCTAAGACTAAGGGCATGCGCTCACTAAGCCAGGTAATTTTTTTTTCTTCTCCAGTTTGGCCTTCTGTTCACACTAAGGCAGCTTTTTCCACCCATGACAACGTGAGTTTTCAAAAACATTCTCCAAACGATGTAAATTTGAAAACCATGGTCTGATGTTGTAGTGAGGGTGGGGAAAAATTGAGCTTTTTTAAAATAGTGACGTAGGATTGCCATGTGATCTATAAACCATAGTCTAGCATCAAGCATGTGTCAGCCATGCAGAAAGGTGTGAGCATGCACAATATGGATTTTGGGGCATGTCAGTGTGGAAGCCGTGCTTTTGGAAAAGAGAAACATTACTATTTTGTAGTGTGAACTGAACACCACAACTGTGTTTTCATATTTCCCTGGCTTAGTGTGGACATAAGGAAGAGGGAAACCTATCTGGCATGGTATTCCAGTGCTGCTGTAGAGAAAGTTGAATATATGGTGAGAATGAGGGGACAGAAAGAATGACAAAAGCAAACAAATACAGCAAAAGAGGAAAAAGAAAAAGAGAAGAGGGCAAAGAAATTATTCAGAAATAGAAAGAAAGACACCTTATCAGAAAATAAGGGAGATGGAGGGACAAGACCAAGGGACCCGAGAGATGACCAAGAGCAGGAGATGAAAGAAGACAGCTTTTCCTTTCTGTGTGGAGCAACAAGTCCTGTCTGTCTGTTAGATCACTCATCCCCAGTGTCAGACCCCCATTTCCCTCGGAGGCTTTGATGTGAGGCCTCTGCATTCACCCCAACAGGATATTACTCTTTAATGACCTCCTGATAGAGCAGCGGTACAGACACCAGGAAGTGTGACTGAAACATGTAACATTCATGTATTCATTATACACATAAGCACACATGCATGCGAACGTATGCACACACATACATACACACACACAGGGATGATACACACAAACTCTTTCATGCATTCAGTCACAAAGCACAGTAGAGAAAACATGCCATCACAAGTTCCCCCGCTGAGTTCTTCACTAGCCTGTGAAACACACACACACACTTGCACGCACATGTATACACACAAAAATAATACTGGGTGCAATAAATAGGCCTTCAGCCTTCCTGCTTCTCATTTATGCAAATTAAGATGGTTGTTTTCTATATGGGCATCTTACAAGAAGTGGTTCATATTTTTAAATCAGCCAACAGTCCAGAACAGCCTCTTTTCTGCTGGCTTTCAATGCAAAGCCCTGTGCACACTGGCCTTTCTTAGAAGCTGGCTCAGTCTATGGTGACCATTTGATCTGCTGAGGCACTGATGAGTGTCAGCATGTCAACAGACACACTTTACTGACATTATCTGACGCTACAAATGCAGGCACTTGACCCAGCTGGCACACACAAATACAAATATGGATAGAAAATATGAGATTGCAAGAGAGAGAGAGGGAGAGAGAGAGAGAGAGAGAGAGAGAGAGAGAGAGAGAGAGAGAGAGAGAGAGAGAGTGATGCTTGTGTATAATACACACAAACATACACAGGAGCCAAACTTAATCCCCTGGGATGATCAGGGTTTCTGGGGTAATCCCACAACAAATACATCTGGAGGCAGGTAGGGTGAGGAAAGTCTCCTCTTGAATTTGCCTGTTTGGACAGCCAGTCACTGTTGGGACTGACTATCCAAACAGGCATCAAGACGGCAAGCGGATCAGAGCCGGATTTCCAACTGTCAAAACACGGTCGTTGAAAGTTATTTGAATGAGCTACCTTCACCATAATGTGATAGGAGGTAACACAACCAGCGCAGGGACACAGCTGTTTGATGTGGTTAGGGAACAGTGAGGCTTCTTTGAGTGGGAGGAGACTGTTTATATACTGTGTGTATGTTTGCATGTATAACACATAGAGCGGCATCAATCCATGCAGTAAGTATAAATCATACAAAAAACCAAGGAAGGATTTGACATTTTGAAAGTGTCACTCTCACCTCTTGCCTGTTTTGTTTTGTCCTAACAGAACTATTGTAAGCCCTGCAGGGAAGTTTGGCAAGTGAGCCGCAGATGCATGTGAGAGCATGCTGCCCTCTCTTCTTACTGACAAGCTCTGGGAAAATGGGACACCATCATAACTTCATAAACCATGTGAATCTGCCATGCTCCCAGATCCACTTCACTACACTCCATGGCAGTAAAACCAGATGCTGTGGAATTAATAATCGTGGGAGCGATAAGTCTAATCTCAAAGGAACTTCAGAAACTCTAAACCTGGCTGTCAGTATTTCCGTTGGCTCTGGAAGTCAACACAGCTTCTCCTAACAAAAATAACAACAAAGCTTTACTACACTTTTAATCCCCTTGGAAAATTCCATTAAATGTATATTTGATGAACACCTGAAAATTAAAGACCGTATAACAAAGCCCTTTCTCACCATTAACCTTTTATATATTGCCCTGAGGGCAAACTTCTGTTGATGACAACTTGGCTTTGCAATCTCTTAAATGCACGTGCAATAATATCCCTGTTCCCAAATTGGTGACAAAGGCAACATCTCTTACCCAAGAGAGGACTAGGACCAGTAAAGTTCAGTAAATTTAGTAATGTTTAACTGTTTTGTAGCTACCATAGCGTCTTAAGGGGATATTACATACCCCAGGTCTGAGGTCTGTCATGCAAAAATATTTGAGAGAGAGGGGGCTAACTGCTTTGTAGATCTGTCATCATTTTAATATTGTGCAAAAAAAAAAGAAGGATTCCATATAAACATATCCAGGAAATTTAGTAGGCCAACATACCACCCATCTCTGTCAGCCTGCAGCTTGATCACAGAATGTAAACACTGAAATGTGTAGAAGCCTCAGGGTCACAACTGTACCGTCAGTACAATGAGATATACAAGAGATGTACAAGATCAGTGTGATTCTGATGTAAAGCTCCTCCTCATCAGTGCACAAAGGGATTTTAAGAGCTCTGTAGCATGAGGCTGGGGAAATTGCTTGATCCAGTTTAGTAGATCCAGTAATAGAAAATGTCTTACAAAAGTACGAGTATTGTTACATAGCCGGAATGTCACTAGGAACAAAAGTAGAGTCACTCAAACTAAAAATCACTAAATTAGTGGAACAGAAGTGGAAGTGAGATTTTAGAAAAGGGAAACGTTTAAATGAGATGAGAGGAAAGAATACAAATTTAATTGGAGAACTTGACAGTCACAGAATTACATGTACAAACTCTTTTCTTCATCACTGTGAATGCCTGCGCAGCTGGCCAGTTTACGATTCTCCACTTTCCGATGCTTACGGTGAGCCCACAAAATCTGCACTCTGAAGTGGATTTGATTTAAAATATAGTGAAATAAGATACATAAGAATTACTGACTTAAGTAAAATTACTGGAAAAAGTACAACTACACAAAAAAGCTCCTCACTTACAGTAATGTGAGTAAATTTAATTAGTTACTTCCATGCTTGACTACATATGTGCGTGTATGGGTATGTGTGTGACAGAGAGAGAGGGGGAGAGAGAGGAGAAGAGAGTGAGTGGGTTAAGACCAACCCCCTTGCTCCTGCATGTTTCAACTAAGGTCCTGCTTCACTCTCTGCCTTGTCAGTTTGTGTCTCAGTCAGCTGGTGTGTGTGTATGTGTGTGTGTGTGTGTGGATTCTCCTCATCGCAAACCAGATGATTTTATCAGAGAGAGAAACAACTCTGCGGCAATTTCAAGGTAACTTGTGAGTCATCTGTTGTGAAGCTGTGCTTGTAACAGATACTGGAAATGCTGGATAAAATGCGTTTCAGATATTATTTGGACATGGTTTTGCAATGTTTGGTGTTCATACGGGACAATATCTGCCTGTTATCAGTGGAAAAAGGTAATCATTTCCACTGATCTTTCACCATTTTACAGTTTTACCATTCAGGAAAGAAGGTGTGTTACTAGTGATTTATGTTATAAGAGGCATTTTAAACATTTCTGTGAATATTCTATATGTCACGCATGTTTGCGCATCCTGGGGGAAGGAAAAGATTTTCATATTTTGGAATATAATTTTTTAAGAGTCAGCACAGTAAAATAATTTACAGTACAATCATACAGTGGACATTTGATCACTTTTTTCACTTTTTCCTTTAAATACAAAGTGCTGCACCTAATATTTATAGCTCTGTTATATGCAATTTATAGTTGAAAGAAGCGCTATAATGTTGCAGCTAAATAAAATAATAATAAATAAGCTTTATTTGAATCCCATCCTTCCTTTAATAATTGGATGCTGAGCTCTTCTTCAGTCATGTTTTAGTGATGGTGTAGATCCGGTCAGTGCTTCTGGGAGATTTGGCACCCAGTTGTTTGTGCAAACTTGGACAACCCAAGTTAATTTCCTCAATGCTTGGCAGCAGATTGAATGAGTTATAGTCTCCAGACCATTTGTTAAATGTTAACATATGAGTCAAGAGGCAAGAAAAAAAAAACCTTCCCTCAACAAGACTCCAAGGAATGCAGCCCTAATCACTCCTAATGGTTTTTAATCTAACGGCGAGAGAGAACACCATTCAAACACAGCCTTCAGTGTCTCAATCATCATTGTTTGTAAAAGTCATGTGTTTTGAAGATGCTGTTTACGTCTTGAAATTGAAGGTGGCTGTTTGATATTTGCATATATGAGGTATTTCAAAAACACCTCCTCTTTACTGTGAGAGAGAACAGCTGTACGTTTGCCAAATTACACACACATGTTGCAGTGATGGATGTCTAACAATCTTAACCTGACTGACATGCAGTTTAAACACAATTAGAGACTAAATGTTTATTTGACATGAAAACTATTCCTCCGCCTTTTAGGTCTGCATGGTATACAAAACAACTGCTCAATTTTTGAGGTTGTGAATGTAGTTTGGATTTCATGTACCCACAAATTATGCTCTTAAATGCTATTAGATCAAGTAGACTCAACTTTTGTACAAACAAGATGGATCTGTATAACAAATACACTAGTGAAAAAAAACTTCACTATTTAAACAAAAATGGCTTTGCTGGGTCTTGTTCTCTCTTTTATCCCAATGTAAAGCCTCTTACAATTATATTTTATGAATGTTGAGCCGTTGTTTTGTTTGCCTTTATTGTGACTAAATTCCTGTATTGTAACATAAGGTAGCTGCTCACTTATTTAAGATACATAAATGTCTATCTTATTGGTTACTTTTAATTGAACAACAGGACTATGTTTTGTGTTTATAAGTGGCTCTTAAAGCCTTTCACATCTGTATAACTCAATATCAGTGTTACTTTATCCTTCTATCCACAGATTTTCACTGTCTTTTCTTCTGTCCCTCCACAGTTTGGACCCTCTGACACAGACAAACAGAGCTAAAGAGCACCACCTGCTGGTGCAGAAGAAAACATATCTAGAGTCGGAGTGAAAGAAACCTAAGACTTTGTTGGAATATTATCTTCACATAATCTTTCTTGTTCATACCAGGGGCCAAACTTCAAAAGCCCAGGTGTCAAAAACATGGCAGTAAAAATGACTTTATAGCCACAGACTGCAAACAAGGCACAACAAAAGCTACACTAAGCATGGAAGCTTCCAGTTCTGCTCATGCAGGGACTGTACCCACCACAGCCCTACCCACAGGCTTCTCAACCCCCTCCTCTCCCAGCTACCTGCAGTTCTTCTGGGAGTACCAGGACAATGCTGTCATTGTGGAGCATTACAACTACACAGGCAAGCTGCAGGGGGACCGCTACCGAGAGGGGCTCAAACCGGAGGGAATTGCCTTCTTGGTGGTGTGTGTCCTCATTGTCCTGGAGAATGCTGTGGTTCTCCTTGCCATCTGGAGGAATAAGAAATTCCACCTGCCCATGTATTACTTACTGGGAAACCTGACCCTGTCTGACCTGCTGGCTGGGATTACCTACATGGCCAACATCATCATGTCAGGACCAAACACTTTGAAACTGACTCCATTGCTGTGGTTCCTCAGGGAGGGAGGGGTCTTTATTACACTGGCCGCTTCTGTCATCAGTCTGTTGGCCATTGCCATTGAACGCCATGTCACTATGGTCACTATGAGACCGTACCATGGGGCAAAGCGTGGACGGATGTTGGCACTGATTGGTGCAAGTTGGGCCATGGCGGTGTTTTTGGGGGTCCTACCAATTCTGGGATGGAACTGCATCCGCAGACTGGACCAGTGTTCAACAGTCCTCCCACTTTACGCCAAGAGCTACATCCTCTGCTGCGTATCTGTGTTCAGTGCAGTGCTGTTAGCCATAGTCGTCCTTTATGCCCGAGTTTTCCGCATAGTTCGAGCAAATACACAGCGCCAGCGGCTGGGCCTGTCAGGAAGTCTGAGGAAGGGCTTGGCCAGAAAGTCTCAGAAGTATATAGCCCTCCTCAAGACAGTCACCATTGTCCTGGGTGTCTTCATTGCCTGCTGGTTGCCACTCTTCCTCCTGCTCCTCCTGGATTTTTTCTGCCCTACTCGCAGCTGCCGCCTACTCTACAAGGCCGATTACTTCCTGGGAGTAGCCATGGTCAACTCGCTGCTCAACCCCATCATCTACACTCTCACCAGTAAGGACATGAGGAGAGCCATTCTTCGGCTGCTGTGTCGACCATGTTTGATGACTAGAGATGGCCAAGTGAAGAAGCTTGGGATGCCGTTCCTGGAGTGCAGTTTCAGCAAGACAGAGGTGGCCTCACAGAAGCTAGAGGGGGGCCTGGAGACCACTATCTCCTCTGGGAACATCATCACCACCCCCTCTCCCATCAAGGCACTCTACCCCAAACTCTTCAAGTCCTAAGGACTTAATCAGACATGTTGTACGATGGAGTCAGTGCATGGATGATTGAGGTTCACATTAAACAGAGGACAATACATGCTTTTAGAAAGTTTTCTGTGAAATGAAACCAATTCTGGCATTCTCATATTTGTGTAGCCAGATGGACAAAAAAAGTGTGTGAAATGTTATAAAGGCCCCAATACAGCAAAGGGTCACCCTGTTTAGACAAATGTCTCACTTTGATAAGTCAGGAGTGGTGCACGTACCGCAATGTAACTATCAAAGAACTTCATTGTGGGAAGCGTTACAAAACAGTGAGCCAAGAGGATGACGCTCTAATGTGAAAAGGCAACTTTCTCACGTTGATGTAAAGCTCTCCCTTAACAAATGTGCACTGAAATAACCCGGTGAATGGAAAAGCTTCCTGTGGTTCTCTAGTTTGTGTCAAAGCTTAGACGGACACTGTTCTGTAAACCCAAAGACTCTCATGATCGAATTAGTGTAAATGTAACCTAACATAAACTCGCTGGGATGTTATGGTGAATGAGCGCTGCTCCCTTCACCCTTCCTCACTGTTTCCTATGAAAATGCCAAGAAAACAATAAGAACGTGTAGCCTAATTGTGGACATCTGGATTTCGCTGGCTCGAAGGCCCAAGGTGTGCCACACTTGTTATAATAGCCTGTGTTATACTAGCACCACCACACATTGTATCTGTGCACATGGGGCAGGGACAGTTAGCAGTAAAAGAGAAAGAACAGGAAAGAGAAAGGTGGCGGTTGTTGTTGCTTTACACACAAACACAGGGACTTTCATTTGATGCAGAATACTGTGGTGTAGTGGGAGGGAGAAGCAAAAGTGAAATCCCCCTCTGTTTTGAAATGACAAATGGTTAACCAAACTGATTTTCAGTAAAAGGCAAAGGGTTGGTGTCGGTAGTGTCAGATTTTGTGTGCATTAAGACCACTACAATAACAGCAAGAATGTAATGATATAATGTGACAGACTTGACAGACCTATCCAACAAGTCAACTGTTCTTCATCAGTATAACACGTTGATGCTTTTGTGACATGTAGCTTTGACTGAAACTAAATCATCTGCACTTGATTCTCTTCTATGGCAAGATTTGGTTACGTTCATTTATATAGCAATCTGCAAATAAGGTTGTGGAAATGATGAATCATCATCCAGCTGCAACAGTGGTTTTAAAGACAGGAATGTGCCTGTCCTTGAAAGCTAAACCTTAAGTGACATCAAGGCACATTCATCACGGTGCAGTTATTCCAACGCTTCCCTTAACTATCCATCACGGTGTTAGAAAGGCAAGGCCCTGAATTCATAGTTTTAATGAAAGTAGTTTGACATCTGTCATTTCAAAAGAATGTTTTCTGTACAATCTATCTGGGCCTTCATTGATGAATGAGGTGATATGCTATTTTGTACTGTAAGCCATGTATTGAACTGTGTATTTTTGTATCTCTAAAGACTTTCCTATCATCTGTATTGTAAATTATATGTATTTTATATCAAGAAAATGCTCTCCAACTTCACCTCTCACTTCATAAAAGCAATAAAATGCTCTCTTGAAAAATCCCAAAGACTTCCTTGTTTCATTTCACTGTGTGCTTTTCTGCAAATGCTTGTGCGATGAAAATGGGTGAGTAGAAGAGCAGCTCCTGAAAGAGAGCCACAGGAAGTCAGCTCCCTTGTCTCACATCTGGTAATAGCATTGGTATAGATACTGTAGCTGCATTTTTTTTTTTTTTTTTTTTTTTTTTTACTTACTGTCTTCAGGAAGCTCAGGCATCACACAATGAGCCTTTTCTTCAATAACTTACCTCTCAATTTATCTTTCTTGTTGTTCTTTCAACCTGCAGACTCTTGATCACCACACTTTGACCTGTGCTCCATACTCATGCTTAAAATAGAGACCCTGCAGACAGGCCTTGTGCAGCACTCTGGTTAATATGCTGGTTATTCAATTTTATAAAAGTTTATGCATTTCTGAAAAGCGCTAAATCATAGTAACGATACACTATATTTCACTTTTGGGCCCAGTTTCAGGGAAAAAATGCTTGTTCTCCTTTGTCATTTTAGATCTATAGCCCTGTGGTATGATAATTATTGTTTCAACATATTCCAAGCTTGACAGATGTGAAATGAAGTCTTTATTTGCTTTGTTATTGTGAGACCACAAGCACTCAAGGAATGTCACTCCTGATATGACCCCTTACAAGCTCAATCTCCATGAATCTACACATAAGGACGTCATATGAGTAGACATTAATTTTTTTCATGTGAAAACAAAGTACACACAGTAGCCTACCCAGGGACATAATATAAGCTCTTCCAGCTGTCAAAGAGAACTGGTTGCACACAAAGCTGCTCTGCTATTAAAGAAACACATCCATCATGTTCCTGTAAGACGAAATCTGGCACTGGCAAAATATGTAAGATATAGTTGTTTCATATTTTATTTAACCCTCAGTGACCCAATGACATACATATTTACAGAAATCATGCTACACAGGACTGTGATATCTTTAAGTGTATTTACAACTGTTTCTCCAGATGTTGTTAATACATGACCATTGCTGTTTCCAGCTCTGTGCCTGCTGTCAGACAGGTCATCACGTTAGGGAATCCTTCCTGTCCCCTCGCTTCCTTCCTGAAGCTAAACTCATACAACAGAGAGGGGAGGGGCTGTCACAGACATAGAAGCGGAGAGGTTAAGTCATCCTTTCTGGTGAAAAGGGATCATCTTCCCTGCTGCCCATCCTAACCATAGACAATATAAAGCGCAGCTGTAGCTGTCACCGTCTGTGTTACGGATGCATTGCCATTGCAGTGTTAGTTATTCCACACCCTAGAGATGTTTTGGGGTAAGTTTCTAATGTTTTCTCTGGAAGGCATGTTCAAAAGCCACCAAAATGTAACATTTATGAGAAAACTTCACAACAGAGCCAAGAGCAGTGTTTGGGTGTGAATTCACCCTACAAGTCCATCCTGGGGCTAAAGCCCACAACAAAAGAGAGGCAGACAAGTGTGAAGCTTGTCTTTGGTGCCCCAAGGGTAACACCTAATTCCTTAGGAGCTGTGCATGAAGGGCCGTTATAAGTGCAGGCTGATTCAAGGCTTCGCATAACTGTCATATTATATCAAGGCTTTGCCATGACAGGTGAAGATTCATCACCAATTTCATTTGCCCTGAGGATTTAATCTCTGCATGAATGGGTTTAACCAGGTGTGATCCCTGCTTCCGGCTAAGCTTTAGTCAGCAAAACCAATTTTATATTTGATACCACATGGCTATTGGCAGATCATTTCCAGATAATCAAAGCTCATTTGTCAAGATGTGTTTTTAACTAAATGTGCCTCTTTTTTTTTTTTTTTTTTTTTTTTTTTGCTATGACCCCTTTGTTGTCTCACAGTAGGCTTTTGGTGCCCCCCTGTGGCTGCCAACTAGAATAGACGATGCTGTATTGACCTGGATTACGTATTTTCCAGCAGAGAAAAAAAAACTTATTGGTGTGTCAGCACCTGCCTGGAGCAAGCAGTCTACTAAGCCATTATATACTGTAGAAGCCATTCCTCCAGACAAAGAGAGGAAGGTCTTCTGATACCTGAGCAAGCAAGGTAAGCTGCACATACAAGAAAGAGAGCATTTGAGGTTTTAGAATAGTGATGGGAAATTATATTTCTTTTTCTCTTGTATTGAATCATCCTTGTTTATAACATATTATTATAAGATATGAAAAAAATAGCCTTCATGAGTTGCAGTTTATTGTTTGGATTTCAACATTGCTTGTTGACACTGCCGCTCTTTAAATGATGTCACTTGTTCTGCTTGATGCATTTTCCTTGTGTAACCCTCTGAGATTGAGCTTTGCACATCGAAACATCCTACACAACTTATTATAAAGTAGCTCCAGTCTAGCCATGTCATGTTTGTCATGTTGGTCAGGCAGGTCTTATTTTTAACAGATTTGATTGACGTTAAAGCTACAGTTTCAGGCACCTTGCCAAGAACTGGCCTTTCTTTTCCTTTATTCTGAGAACTCCTTCGCAATAAAAGCGCTCTGCCTGCGGACATAGCGCCGCGCCTGTACGTGTCAACGGAGGCAGGTCCTGTGTTGCGGGGGCAGACTCTTATTGTGAAGGCGAGAGGAGGCCGGTACAATGCTTAGTCATGGTGAGTTACAGCTTTCCCCCCCGTTCATATGTGGCGCACAGCTCGGCAGACGGCGAAGGAGGAATTGAATGTGAGTTTCTTTTTGTACAAATTTAAGACGTAAAGGTTGATTTGTGTTTACGGACGTGTTGGTCGTTCCAAAGCGAGGCGGTGTTTACGAGTAATAATACATTTAGATGTCGCTTTGGTTGCATTTTTGTGCGCGGAACGACTCCGAGCCATTACGCTACTGTCTGTTATTATTATGAGGCTATTTTGCTGTCAGCTCTATTTCCGAAACGTTAAACTTATTATTCCGCGGGTCTCCGGTGTCGATGGGGGATAAATTGAGTTCACTCTCGTCGTAAATCACAGACTTTGATCGAGACTGGTTCGCTTGTGTCACCATTATTTCGGTGCATGCCCCAGCTCTGGATTATTTTGACCAAAACAAGCGCAGAATTTGTCAGCGCTAGTGATTTGATTCGAGGTGTAAAAAGGTCCTTTGTCTGAAAGCCTTAGTTAATGTTGGGTAGATTGCGCGGAAATCCCTTTCTATCTGGTGATATATTAGGGCTGCCTTCACTTCTGGGTCATGTTTTGGTACATCCAGTTCCACAGTTTGCTCGTTTTAGAGTTCAGGATGAGTCACTGATGAAAGCTCTCTGCCAAATGTCTATGAAACATGTTAAACGCTCACAGTATTTGTTTTGCTCGGGCTCAATCTTGGTCGCCTGCCTTCTTTCAGTGTCAAAGTTCTCGGTCGCTGCTGCTGTCCAATGCGAGCTGCAAGGCTTTCACTCAGCTGTTAGAAAACACTTGAAAGTTTGGCTCGGTGCAGTTAACTTAGCTATTGTGCAAGTTCTGCTGAATCGCATCCAAGGATTGCAGGCTGGAACAGTGGTTTCCAAGTGAGGTCCGGGGTCCTCCAGGGGTCCTTTGAGGGGCTCCAGGGCGTCCTCAATGGAGGAGCAATAGATCAACTAAACAATTGCTCCATTCCCCTATAAATAAGCGAGATGTGTAGGGATGTCTGTGTTGTTGGTAAGTTAGTTGGTGAAGCTTTGACAGTGAAATTACACAGGTGATTTAAGTCCATATAAAGTCAAATATTTTCTCATTTAGGGTTTCTTACACAGATGCAGGGCTGCACAATTTATCAAAATCGCCATATGTATAAATGCAATATCCATATCATAGGAGCTGCAATTTTTAGATAAAGCTTAAATGTGACTGTATACCCTACAAATCATATTCTCCTGGTTTGGTGCAGACCCCAGCAAAAATCACATCCTCCTCCTTTTGCTATTTTTTTCAGTTGAAATGAAAATTATGATGCAAAAATGATCACAACTGCAATATCTGTCATAATAATTACAGTATGTTTTTTAACCATATGGTGCTGCGCAGAAGTCATATTATCTGTTTGACCAGCGCTGAAAGCCATATAAACATCCAGGCTAGACTGCTCATTTGAAACTAGTTCTAGAGCAAATAAAGGATGTTCATGTCTTACCTGAAACTGTATCGGTGTTTGTTCGCTGACAAAACTTTGACCCATAACCTCTCACAGCCTGTCTGTCAGTGAGCAATTTCTAAGTGCATCTCAGAGAGAAAACGAGAGATAGAATTGAGCAACATGTTCTGCCGTGCAACTATTTTACCAAGAAATCTAGTGGACAGAAGCCTCGCCGAGAAATAGGAATCACAGTTCAGTTCATAGCCACGAGAATCCCTATCTTCACCGTCTCTATCGCAAGAAAGTTCCAGACATCATCATAAATATTTAGTTTCACTTCACCTCTACTGATTGAAATGTAGGACACAATGACCTACTTAGTTCTGCAGAATGGGAACCAACAAGGCCATATAACCTGGCCTGTGCACTGTATTCCCTTATCGCTGCTTCAGGTAATGATTACTGTGTGTGCACGGCTTCAGGTGCTTTGTTATATAATCCTGAAGATCCACAGCTGTGTTGGTGCTGAGTAACTCTGACTCCTCCTGATCAGAGAAGGCAAGACAGATGGGTGACTGTTCTCTTGTCATTGTTCATGGCAATTCATTCATACCGTGGAGGGAGGTAGGTTGTCTGAGGAAAAAGAGCAAGTGTCCTTTTCTCACGACCCAAGTCTGCACATTCCCTCCAAAAAAATAAGAGTTTGTTGGGAAGGAATTCATTCAGCATAGCCACATACTGAAATATTGAAATTAAAAGTATTCTGTGATGCTGAGCGAAACAAAAGGTCTTGACTAAGTCGATTATGTGGTTTATGGCTATGGTGGCAGAACTGGTGAGCGCTTGTGTGTACATGTGTTACTATTAGAGAGTGTCAGCGGGAGAGTATGATGGATTTCTTTAGCTCTAGCACATGCCATTCCTTCCATTTCATCCCCCCAGCTGGATTGGTCACAGGACAGGGCAAAAACACTCAAGTCACACTGGCCAGCTGGATTCGGGCCTAATATAAGTCACTCCGTCTTCTTTCATGGTGGACGTCATTACCCTACTATCCCCTACACACACACTCACACACCCTGCGTTCACATGAACCCCATGTGTCTCTATTTGTGCTAATAGTAGTACAGAAGTAAGAGATTTGGTTTAGACTTGGATTCAGCAAGAATTTCATTAACTTCTATATGTTATGCAATGGGAGATTGAATCTTCCTATCAAAAAACACACAATTTAAAAAGTCTCTTACTGCAAGTGAGTCACGATGACCAAGAGCCTGTTCACCATGACTAGGAGGAAACCTTGACCCCACTGCACTGTACCAGGAAGGATAGACCATGGGTGTGAACAGCTCAATGAACAAGAATGCAGCATCTCTGCCTAGATGAAAACGTTTGCTGCAGAGCCTCTTTAGCCGAGGCACCCTTCTTTCCTTATAAGTTGTCATTTGAGTTGCATTAGATCATATCTCTCAGCAGTCAGCAGTCACGTGAATATAAATGTCACAGATTTAGATAAACAGCAGCTGTGGTTTAAAAAACAAAAAACAGCACAGAATACGTAGAGTAGTAGCTTACACACGAATGGCATGGGTAGATGTAGCAGTATGAGGGATAAATAAAAGAATGTCTGACCACAGTGTGTAAATACAAGTCTGTCTCTCTCTCTTGCTCTCTTTCTCTCCAGTTGTCAGCTGAGCCAGCGGCTTCCCAGTAAACACAGCGGTGCAAACAGATTCCTTAGCAGGGCAACCTCGAGGAAGGCCTCTTCAGAGGAAGCCACTGAACACCCCCTCATTCCCGAGAGCTCCAAGTTACACTTATGACACTTTTGGCACTAGACCCTCTTTTTTTTCCTCCTACAGAGTTGACAAGGCTTACACGGCCTCATCCACAATATCCGACTCTGCAGCCCTCAGCAGAAGTGTAGCCCTGTGAGGGGAGCTTTAATTATTACCTCTGTTAAAATGTAGTTGTAAATCAGACATGATCTTTTATCCTTCTCTAGAGCAGCAGGAAATCGATATGCAAAACTGAGCTACCTAGTGTTTATCCTCACAGGCGTAAATGGTCACCTCCACATATCTATATTTTTGTATTTGTGTAGATTTTTATTGAGTTGTTTTGTTGAAGAGGGCCAGTCAGAAAATTTGGAAACAAGACATGAACTTCTAAAAACATGACCAGTTAGACAAAAGACAGATGTTGCAATAGGCTCCCCTGTTTGTTTAGACTGATCAACAGATTCATTGGCGAGTGTCGACATCCTCCTCCAGAAAGAAAAAAAATCACTTGTGTTGCCAACACAAACAGTTGAACTAAAACAGAAAGGAAAGAAGGATTTCTTGGTGGGGTTTTTTTTTTTTTTTTGGGTGGTGGTGTTGTACCGCTTAATTCTGCCCGCCATAAAACCTTTTGTCTCATTTCTCCTGTGAATTATAGTAAAATCAAAGTTAACCTTCAGACAGAGCCAGAGGAATCCACAACTGAACATATTATTGATGCAGTAAATCACACTGGAACCTGCACCAAACTGCAGTACAAACAGCCATGACTGGCAGTTGGCAGAGAAGACTCTTGTAGCTCCTTACTGATAAACATGGCTGGGTTTGATGACTAAGAAGACAAGGGATATCCTCATATCCGTAAACTAGTCTTAAACTTGCACTGTTTTACTAAAACAAGAATCGGGTATACCCTGTAGAAACCCTGAAGCTTCTGCAAAACCCCCTCCAAGTTCGTCGGTTCCATCTTTCCCTTATTTTGCTCATGCTCTTCGGTGGAGCGAGGATGTCCCATAACACCGCCCGCTGTTCTTGAGTAGGAGGTGAAGGAGGAGGAGAACGGGTAGGAAATGACAGAGTGCCTGACAGAATGCAAAGCGCTGGTGACGCCGTCCACACGCAACGGCCACCGCGTCTTCAGCTACACACTAGAGAGCCACACGGCGGCCGCCTTCGCCATCATGAACGAGCTGCGCCTGGAGCGGCAGCTGTGCGACGTGACGCTGCGTGTGCGCTACAACGACCTGGAGGCGGTGGACTTTGTGGCTCATAAGGTGGTTCTGGCCTCTTCCTCCCCGGTCTTCAGGGCCATGTTCACCAACGGCCTGAAGGAGTGCGGCATGGAGGTGGTGCCCATCGAGGGGATCCACCCTCGGGTGAGTCCAATTTTAGCCTGGAATGCTTTATGGCACTAAGGGACATAATTGCTTTACTGCACACAATAGGAGGAGGGCTGCCAATTTTTTTTTTTTTTTTTTTTTTTTTTAGCACAAACCCAACTAAAGCAGGCGGATTCTCACATCAGCAGAGGTGGGAAGTAACGAAGTACAAATACTTCGTTACCGTACTTAAGTAGATTTTTCAGGTATCTGTACTTTACTTGAGTATTTAATTTTCTTCCGACTTTTTACTTTTACTCCCTACATTTGAACACAACTATCTGTACTTTTTACTCCTTACATTGTCAAAACAGGCTCGTTACTTCTCTCTCCCTCTCTCTCTCTTTTTGGTGGGGGCGGGCGGGCTCGTTACCACCAAGAAAAAACTTTACAACACCTGCACCGGCCCCGTACGAGTCCAAAAGGCAGAGAAAGTTTCGAGGCTACAGCAGCGCATCGACATAGATTGTGTAACAAAGCGAAGAGGTGCCACTCCGCTCTAGTTTCACTGGCTAACAGCAGCACACTGGCTTAGCTTGTCTATTCAGAGAAGAGGTATCTCTTCAGCTAATTTTTCAATCTATGTTATCACATGCATACTCCTGCTCATTCATTGGTAGTTGAATAGTTAGGTCTGTTTGATAAGTAATTTACATTATTAAAACAAATAATAATTTAACATATTGTTAAATTATTGGAGTCAAGCTTACTGGTAAACATCTACTCCTTCAAAATAATTTATTATGTTCTACAACTCATAAACATACACCAACACTACATACCAAGTGTTTGAGCAACATATCTCCTCTGGGCTACAAAAGATCCATGGTAAAAAATTATTAACATTAACGCTGAAGCCCTCCCCCACAGTTTCAAAAAATCCTGGAGGAAACCCTGCACAGAGAGGGAAAGGGAGAGAGGGCGCGGGGCGTGATAGCAGTTAAGAAAAAGAAAACCATAAAGAGAAATCTGGAGACATGGAGGAAGACAGTTGCCAGGGAAGACAACTTTAGCCAACAACAAAACAGAGTCGGAGAAGCAAGAAAAAAAAATGTTAAAAGTCATATACGTTAGGTATAGTGTTGAGAGTACCAAAGCTATTATCAAGGTACTCATTCAAGACCTCTGGTCAGTTCAGTCTTGATATTGTGTGAAACTGGGCTGGCAGCAAAACTAGACTGTTGAGTGATTTTTATTCTCTCTGTACCAGCACTTTGCAGGTTGTTAATAAAAGAGGAAAAGTTCCTGTTTTGTGTGCCCTGAACTTTTTTTTCGTCAAAAAGTTATCAAAAAGGTATATGTATCATTAATGGTAAAAAATTCATTTTTACTTTTTGCTTTTGTACTTAAGTACATTTCAGAGCCTGTACTTTCTTACTTTTACTTGAGTAAAGAAGTTGAATTGGTACTTCTACTTTTACCAGAGTCTTTTCTCACACAGGTATCTTTACTTCTACTTAAGTACAGAATGTCAGTACTTTTGCCACCTCTGCACATCAGTGATATCTTCTTTGTGACAGGAAGCAGCAGGATTTATGGCAAATAAGCACTGATGTGGGTTAGAGCCTACCAATTACATTGACTAAGGTTTCCTAAATGTTAATTATTAGAGCCCTAACAATGTATTGACCAGCTGATATTTGTTTATCACAGCTATATTATTTCAGTGTATATGTTCAGTGATGTGCAAAAAAAAAAAAAAAAACAGTACCAAAAAATAGGGCTGATCCCTTTTGGGCTACCAGTTGATTAATGAGTTGGGGAGAAGAAAATGCGAATAGATAGATATATTAGCTCAGTGTGAAAGGCTTATATGTTTTTTGTTATGATTTGAGTTACTTGAACAAGATTTTGCCTGTGTTGCATATCAGAACTATTAATTAAAGGTGCACTATGGCAAAAAAGAGGATTTCATCAATCAAAGAAATCCTTACGTGGGAACAGCCCTAGTAAAAAGCCTAATTTTAAAAACCGTGTTGCCATTAATTTGTCCATCAGGCTCCTTTGTTTGCAGTAGCTTGTGAGCATGTGAGTTGGCAGGGCTCGCACAGCTGAGCAGATGGTGGCGGGGACCGTTAAGAAGTTATCAAGTTTATTGGTCAGCTGTAAAGTATCAAGCCTCCAGTACTTACCATGAATGCAAATATTTGATTAATAAATTGATGATTGCTTGCTACTAATGTGTGTATAAAAGAAATAGCCATTATGTTGTTTCATATGTTTTTTAGTCCTCAATATGAATATTAGTGTCTGTCCCAAAAATCCAGTATTGGTTGGGCTCTAGTAATTATAGAGTAATGTATTATTAGTTAATTTGCCAATGACATGTTATACTTTAGAATTCAAAATGATGTGTGTGGTTCATTAAAGTTAAAATATATTACGGTGACAGTGCATTTCATACAATATGAACTTTTCAGTGTGAGATTCTACTCCCGGTTGTGAAATTGACGAAGGTAAAGCCTTGAAAATAATAGCTTTATCACAGATGATAAAACCAGGTTGTGTACAGTCAGTTTGACCTTAATAATCACATATTTTTGAGTAGTGCAGCATGTGTTTTCTCAGATAGACGGGGTGTTTGCCAAGCGCATGCAGACACGCACGCATTCAGTTATCAGCCTGCTACTTGTTAGCTTAAGAGATGCCAGTGTGCCTGTCCCCTGCATAGGAGACTCGCTGATAGATGAAGTGTCAAAAGCGTGTCTCAGCCATGTACATTCAATAAAGATCATGTGATTACAACACTGCTGCCACTGAGAAACCTCGCTCACTGTTATACAGAGGCAACTTGGGTCTGTGCCACAGCTTTTACAGCTTTTTTTCCTCATTTGTGCACCGGATTATGTGGAAAAATGTCTGGTCAAACAGCTGTAATGTAAAAATGTAATCAGGTTTAATTAACCTGTTGTTCTTTCTCTTGAACCCTGCCACATTTCTCCTCTTTATGGCTATCCTCTCCTGATCTGTTGCTGCTTTGTTGGCCTTTCATTTTCTTCTTCCTTTTTGCTCTGCTCCACATTAATGTTCCTTTTTTTGTCCCATCTTGTCCCATCCTCTTCCTCTCATCTATCCACCACTCCCTCTCCTACAACCCATCATTTTGATCCCTCTTACCTTTGATCCCTGGTTTCTACCCTCTCCTCCCCGCCATCTCTCATTCAGGTTATGGACAGACTGATAGAGTTTGCCTACACAGCCAGTATCTCTGTAGGGGAGAAGTGTGTGATCCATGTGATGAATGGCGCAGTCATGTACCAGATTGACAGTGTGGTCAAGGCCTGCTGTGATTTCCTGGTCCAACAGCTCGACCCCAGCAACGCCATTGGCATCGCCAACTTTGCTGAGCAAATTGGCTGCACAGAGCTCCACCAGAAGGCCCGTGAATACATCTACATGAACTTTAGCCAGGTAAAGGTTGTTTTATTCCCCTTCTTCATTATTAAATAGATGGAAGGAATGAGAGACATGCACAATCAGGAGACAAATAAAGGGAAAATAAAGTATTAAAAAAACCTGAAAAATCATTTATCAAACAAAAATGCCAGACCTTTCCTGATTACACCTTCACTGTTATCACTAAGATATAAGAATTTGCTTACTTTTCTCCTTGCATATTGTGTTTCTTGGTTGCTGGAAAGAATGAGGAAGCAGGATGAATACACACTTTTGGCCCTGCTGACTTTCTATGAGGATTTGGCCTTATTTCCACACTGTAGATGAAATAATGAATTAATTATTAATAAAACATAAAAAAAAAAAATCAGTAGGTTAGTCAACAATAAAAAAGAAAATGTGTTAATCAGAGTTATACTAAGCTCCTGGGCTTGATTGTAATCTATTCAAATAAATTTTATTTTATTTTTTTTATTTATTTCAA
This sequence comes from Myripristis murdjan, assembly GCF_902150065.1. NCBI lineage: Eukaryota > Metazoa > Chordata > Actinopteri > Holocentriformes > Holocentridae > Myripristis > Myripristis murdjan. The sequence goes on from NC_043980.1 coordinate 15,963,201, forward strand.
GACCACAAACGAAAGGTGTGGTTATGGATCAGACAATACAGAAGTTAATTATGGTGGTATTGAAAGAGCAATAGTCAAGAACACCACCTTCCCAGTTAGTTAGTTGTGATGCACAGAAGTGGCAGGTGAAAATGAAAGTATGAGCCATTCATTCTGCCCAGGAACTTGGACAGGGAAATGACGTATTTATGAGATTTGATGACGCCATTCATTGCATTCATTGCTTTGCCACACTGTTACCCTATATGTGAGTTCAAGAGCCATCAGCCCGGGATACATGCTGTTCTCCCTGTTGTATCAATACATTGGTTTCACCTACTTCTTTTTGAGGACATTGACATGCTTATTCAATAGATAAGAGTCTCAGCAGATTCAGTATTGGCCACCTAGTCTAAAATCAGATAGGATCAGGCCGAACCCATGTTTTAGTTTCACTGTAAAGGGAGCCACAAATTCAAGAGAAATTCATCTGTACAGTACCAGCTCCTAACTGAAAAACGAAACAGAGCTTGACTGTTTTAAGTCATTATTGCCCCCAGGAACCTATGTCTCTGGGTGCTGTGGTGTAAGTGAGTACGGTTTCACTTGTTCCACTGCAGTTTCTGTAGGCCTACTTTTTCACTGCGGTGGTTTTGTGTGGTGGCAGTCAAGTGTGTGTGCTGTGAGTCATGGTATGAGTAGTGTGGTGGTAACATTTATGAGTTAACCTGTGCTCAGAGCATGCTCACCTTCAGTGTCAGTCACGTCGTGTGAATTCTCTCCATGGATCAGTAGAAGAAAAGCTCAAATAAACCACACACATTCATTTATCAACATGAGTTATATTTCCCGGGATGAATAACTTATGGCCTCCCAATATCAACTTTTATTGAAAGAGCTAACCTGAATGCAAATCGATAGAGGGCATTTTTGTAGACTATGTCATGATCCTCATGAGTGCCAAATACCTCACCTTGGACTTGTTCAGGTCCAAGCATTTTCCTTTTTATTTTTTTTGTTTTTTGTTTTTTTTTTAAACATTACTAATAGTTGCTTCAAAGGCATGAAATCAGTTCCTCTGGGTATTCAGTATCGTCTTAAAAATAAAATTGAAATTTGACCCAATGAGTCACACCAAGGCATGGTTTCTTTTTGAAAAGGGTTTGCCTGCATGTTTCCAGCTGTTATTGTTTTGACTCATTTGCAGTCTTTATTTGATCAAATGTACCATGGTTAGTTCTTTGACTTTTTCCAAAGAGGCAACACTTGTTTTTACTAAAAAGTTTGTATTGTACAAAGTCTCCTCCCCTCTGGCATATCCAATGTTATCGTTATATTCCAGTTGTTTTCATAACTTTTAGACACTCGAGTAGACATTTCTTTGGATTCTTTAGTTTAATTGAAAGTGAGCACAGTATATTTGTCCTCAAAAATTTTATGAAAGGTTTCCATTCTCCCTCCTGCTCCCAGGTGGCGACGCAGGAGGAGTTCTTCAACCTGTCGCACTGCCAGCTGGTGACGCTCATCAGCCGCGATGAGCTCAATGTGCGCTGCGAGTCCGAGGTCTTCCAGGCTTGTGTGGCCTGGGTGCGCTACGACAGGGAGAACCGGCGACCGTACGTCCAGGCGTTACTCCAGGCTGTGCGCTGCCATTCCCTCACCCCCAACTTCCTGCAGGCTCAGCTCCAGTCTCTGGAGTGGGATCCCCAATGTAAAGACTACCTAGCCCAGATCTTCCAAGACCTCACCCTCCACAAGCCCACCAAAGTCAACTCCTGCCGAACTCCCAAGGTGCCACAGCTCATCTACACGGCAGGGGGCTATTTTCGTCAGTCCCTCAGCTACCTGGAGGCGTATAACCCCTGTACAGGAGCCTGGCTGAGGCTAGCCGACCTCCAGGTGCCCCGCAGTGGCCTGGCAGCCTGTGTGATCAGTGGACTTTTCTATGCAGTTGGGGGAAGAAACAACGCTCCTGATGGCAACATGGACTCGAATACGTTGGACTGCTACAATCCTATGAACAATTGCTGGCTGCCCTGTGCACCAATGAGTGTGCCAAGGAACCGAATCGGAGTTGGTGTCATTGATGGCATGATCTATGCAGTGGGCGGGTCACATGGTTGTATTCATCACAACAGCGTGGAAAGGTAAGTGATCAGGCCATTTAATAAGCAACTGTTACGCCTGCTTTGAGTGTGTTGTGTGTGGGATTTGGTTTGTGCCAGGATTTTTTTAATGCCAAATAAATTACAATAAATTGAACATTTTGATAAAATAGAATTGCTATGAATAGGAAGTTTGGATCAGTTTATTAACAGGCAATTGAGATGTCTGACTGCAGGCAGCAGAAGTAATTTGCAATACCAGCTAATGCTCTGGTCTGTTTATTATGTTTGGTCATTTACTGCCCAGAGTGCAGGGATAAGGTAATTTCCTCTATCAATCCCCCTTGGAAATAAATTGGTTTGCCTAACATTTGTTCCACTTCCTGTAATTTATTTTTAGCTCAGAAAAGGCAGCTGTGAGGAACTCGTGTGTGTGTGTGTGTGTGTGTGTGTGTGTGTGTGTTGTAAATCTGAACACTACGTGAGATAAAGGCTAAAAATTGAGCAGGAAAAGGTTTCATAAGAGTCATTCATCACGTCCACTCCACTTGTCTACTTGTAAGAAAAAAATTACACTAAACTGCCCACCCTCTTTAAAGGTTAATATTATACAGTTCCACTGAAAAAAAATGCAGCTTTTTAAGACACCCTGCTTATTAGTAATCCATCATCTTAAAGGTGCATTTTTGTTTGTTTGGCTGTGTCTTGGCAGTTGTGGGCTAGACCGCCCGCCAGCAGCAACATCAGTTTTAATGGGCAATAAAACGGGCTGTAGGAAGTGTTAAACGCCCAACCCATCAACATGTCCCACCAACAAGTGTTTAATGCATTTGTCCTGCTCCACAGGCATGATTCAGGCCAAGAGAGGGGCCAGTAACAAATAACGCATGTTGACTGGACCAGCAAAATTGTCAAAAGTCTTAATCTGTCAAAGTGTCTGTAGCATAACACATTACATTAATAGTCTATTGAGAATTCACTACTGAAAAATTCATATAAGCAGTGAGTTTTTATATCATTTCTGCCCCTCAGCTGTGACGCAGACTGCTGGCAGTGACAAATAACAAATATTAACCCGGCAAACAAATCTGTCCATAGAAAGGGCAGGTGCTTAAACTACCAGAACATCCGTCTAACATTTCAGAATAAAAATAGATTGTGGTGCTTCAGCAGACTATGCATTTTGAAAATAGACTTTTAATGGATTTGTGTTGGCTCCGCTGTGCAGGTATGATCCAGAGAGGGACCAGTGGCAGCTGGTAGCGCCCATGTTGACGCGGCGTATCGGCGTGGGGGTGGCCGTCATCAATCGGCTGCTTTATGCCGTGGGAGGATTTGACGGGACCCACCGGCTCAGCTCCTCTGAGTGCTACAACCCCGAGAAGGACGAGTGGAAGACCGTGGCTGCCATGAACACTGTCCGCTCCGGAGCAGGTGAGGAAGTAGAGAACTGCTGTCAGATGAAAACTTTTTTAACCCAAAAACGTTAACTTTTTCAGAAGTTAAGTTTCATGCATTTATTTTCACATTGAAAGCCATTTTTGATAACGTTTAAAAATAAAAAAAAAAATAAAAAAAATTTAAAAATGTGGGAATTTGTAAGCCTTGGGGTCATGAAAATTAGACAGCAGACGGCTCATAAGTGTGTAAATGCTCTGTCAAATACAAGTTAAGACAAGACAAACAAAAAAGATTCCTAAGCTGTTTTTACAGTAGCAGCATGAGCATATAAGATAAGAAAATGCTCATGTCAAGGTAGTATTTGCACTACCTTGGTAGTATTTGTAATTTTTGTAACCACAGTGGCAGTGGCGTAGAATAGCCCTTTTTTTTTTTTTATAATAGTCCTGTAACAGTTTAATAAATGTGTATCATGGCATTGATTTTATAGATAATCAAGACATTGCAAGCTTCGCACGTCCCCTACCTTCTTCTGAACATCTCTAAATGACCAGGCACATGTAACAATAGTGAAAACAGTGCAAATATTTAAAAGACTTTCTCATGTCTTTTTTTTCTTTTCAAACATTGACATTTGCTATTCTTGGAGGATTTGCCACTGTTTGCCTGTGTCCAGAAAATGCAAGCTAAGTGACCCTCTCATCTCCTTCCAGGTGTGTGCGCTCTGGGGAACCGCATCTATGTGATGGGCGGCTATGACGGCACCAACCAGCTGAACACAGTGGAGCGCTACGATGTGGAGACGGACACGTGGAGCTTTGCTGCCTCCATGAAGCACCGACGCAGCGCTCTGGGTGTCACCACGCACCATGGACGCATTTATGTGCTGGGTGAGAAGCTGGATTGTGCAAAAAAAAAAAAAAAAAAAAAAAAAAACTTGTGGAGCATGGCCATTGCTTTCTTTCTTTTGTAATGCAAAGGTGCTATACCTTTTATTATGAAGAGCAATGCATTGACTGAGGATTGTAAGGTAATTCTAGGCTCATACACTGACACGTTTACACATCTCACGCCAATCTAATAATCTCACGTTATATATATATATTACTGATGTAGCACCTGCCTGACATGGTATTTACTCAGTAAAGAGCCCTGTGATTTAACCAGCACCTGCTGTTACGATTTCCAGAGAGTAAACACCTATTTTCTCCTGTGTTCAAAGAACTTTGCAATGATTACAAGGTTAAATGGTCTCAAATATTAATCAGCACTTGTTGGCACTCAGCACTCACCTGTTATTACGAAGAAAAAAAAATCATCCAAAAAAATATGTGGCCCCATTACATGGGGATTCCTAATAATATGTAGTTCAGCGACCTTGTGAATGAACTTGCATTGTGTAGCCAGTAACTACCCGACACAAAACCAATATATTATGTATTCAGTTATTTATTTATAGGAGATCAGTATGGTTGCAGAACTAAATGATCCCTCTGTTTAATCAGTGCTTGCCAATACAGCTGAAACATCAGATTCCCACTCATTTTCCCCATAGGGAATTTGATTTTTAGCTATAATATTGACCGATCAGCTGTAAGGTATATTATAAAAATTCAACATTACTCACAAGCTGTAGCAAGTTCTCAGCAATCAGAGAGGTTTCTGTTGCTATAGAAACAGTATCAGCTCCAAAGTTGCACATAGTTTGCAGCTGGACCAGAACCAAGTAAGTTAATCAGCTGGCAGAATGTATCAGTGATTTGAATTAATCAGTGGAAATTTGGGAAAGCTCTACCACACTTCTGATCTCTGTTTTTGATTGGCTGAAAGGCCTTTTGATTAGTGCAAATATCTTCCAATACTGGCACACTGATGTTTACTTTCAAAACCTTCAGTACCTGTAAGTACAAAGCAGCAATACCCAGTTGGTACACAGTGATTGATTGACTTTATTGCAAGTAATTAAAGACATCACTATATCAAATGCTATATGATGAGAGTAGTTCATTGCACTTAAAGCACACAATCTTGCACCTTTCTCTTGTTTCTCTGACTGTATTGTTATAAGCTCATTATTCGACTGGGTTGATTCAGTTCAGCTCTGTAATCTGTATTTAACCTCAAAGAGACCATTAACAAGACCGTCTTCATAGAATAAAGCATCTATCATATGTCTACAGGAGGTTATGATGGCAACACCTTCCTGGACAGTGTGGAGTGTTACGACCCAGAGACAGACACGTGGGCGGAGGTGACGCGCATGACATCGGGGCGGAGCGGCGTGGGTGTGGCCGTTACCATGGAGCCCTGCCAGAAAGAACTGTCTCAGTGTCAGAAGTCTGAGAAGGAGAATGGCGCAGTGTCGCCGGCCTTTCACCCAGCCACCTCTGGTTTTGGCTCTCATCACATCCAGCGGCACAGCGGGACCTTCGGCAAGGGCACTTGAGGCCGACCGCCAGTACCTCCGAGAACTCCCCCCAACACATATCTCCCCACACACACAAACACACACACACACACACACACACACACACACACACTCTGAGCTCTCTCTTCTGTCTTCCGTAATAAAAAAAGGCTCCTCACCACTGAGTAAGAACAGTCACTCTGACCCCCCACCTCCAGCTGCGTCTTTGATTCTCCAGCTGGCGCTTCATTTTGATGAGGAGTTCAAAACACAAAATCAACAACAGTTTACTTGGATAGTCTGATGTTGTTACTCAACTAGCAGGTGGCAAAACTTGATGTTCAACAAAGTGACACTTGTCTACTTGCTCGTGACCTCAGCCTGGCCCTAACTCTACGATTAACCCTAACACACACACACTGAATATCTTTGCATATTTATTACACTGTAGTTTCAGCGGATGGAGTTTGCAGTGACTCATTGTAGTCGCCTGATGGTAGCTTGAGTATCAACATCGGATTTTCCAAAACAAAGTGCGACCACAAGATATTTCAATTCTGCCTCAAGACCTGGACTTTGATTCATTTGTTGTCAATAAATTGTGATCAGTCAAATCAGACAGACCTTTGATCAGTCCAGCTGTGTGTTCAGTTCTGGCACTTGAAGTCCCCAATTGGACCAACATCTCCCAGGTTTAACCCATGGGAGAGAAGGGCTGCATACTAAAACAGGCCATTTGTTGGCCTAGTGCTGCTCAAAGAGTAGTCAGGGGCTCTTTTTTCTACTTCAAGACCAGCCTGCGAAGAAAAGCTGGATCTAAGTGGGGAGAAAATATTAACCCATTATTTAAAAAAAAAAAAAAAGAAAAAAGAAAGAGAAAAAAAGGTGAGAAGACAAAGTAGCATTTGTCAATGTAAGATAATAGAGTTCAAAGTGCCATTACCATGCCGATAGGCATTACTGTCATCAGTATATTCTCTTAAGGTGCTTGAGTTGGAAAGGCACAAGCTGAGGCACTGTGTGGTGTGGAGAAATCGGTGGAGTTGACCCAGACAGCCACAAGATGAAGCTTTTACTTCAAAACGACATCTACGATTCAAATATATTCCGCATAAAACGGGACCTCGGTGTTAGCTGCATAATAGTACATATCCTCTCAACAATAGCCACTGGATCAGAAAGTGCTGGTTTGGTTTAAGGAAAATAGTGAGCATCGCTTCTTGTTAAGTCTGTCACAGAGCAGTCCATTAAGATGAATTGAACATGGAGTGCCAAGATTGTGGAGGAACAGGTTTTGACTAAATTTAAAGGAAGGGGAATACTGTAGCATTTAGAAACTTTAGATTCAAGACATCTCACTGAATGTGTTTTCTTAAAACAGAAAAACACTAATTTTCTGACCTTACTGAGATCCACCCCTACAGTTGACATTTGGTTTTCACATCCACCAGACCTCAAAAACTGAAGTGACCATGTTTGTGCATTAGTGTTCAAATATTGTAATGAAAGAGAAAAAAATGCTTAAAGAAATGTATTTGTAACAGCAATTTAAGCTACAAAGGTTTTTTAAGTGACGTTTTGTACATTGATATTCTAAGAAGTCTTGTACAGAATTTAAGAGCTCAGTTTTTTATTTATTTGTTCTGGTCCTTTTGTTTTCTCGTTCCTCTAAACTGACATCAACTTTGTATTGAATTGGACTCTGGTGTTGTGTTTCTGACTAACTAGCATGCATTGTAACTAAATAGGAATGCCTGCGAATGCTAATTTTGAATGTTTGCTTCAGTTTGAAAGGGACATTTTTCCTGTCCATCTGTAGTTGGAATGGAAATTAGAATATTTAAAGTCTGCTTTGTAATTTTTTTTTTTTTTTTTTTTCAGCAAATGACACCCTGTACAAAAATACATTGTAAAGTAAAAGTATATGTTTATTGTAACACCGTGGTAATGTTGTGGTCTTAATTTGTGAGCATAACTTGGATATGTTGTACACATTTAAGCAAGGCAGAAAATAAAGACACGTTTTCAGAGGCGACAGCGACCACTAGGTGGGGTCAAAGCCCTTTTTAAATTACAGCCGGCCTCGTGTCAGCTCGCTGATCATATAAATAATGAAATATTAAATGATGTCATGTCTCCCTATGAGGTACGAACAGTCAAGTCCACTAGGTGCCAGGCCCAGCAAATGTTTTCTTGATATAACAGACCACCCGTGGTAGCTGGGGACACATCTCATTTCCTCGCTGAATCTGGCAGGTGGATGTGACAGAGCGGCTGGTAAACCATCATTATCCGAGAGGGAAGCGTCCCTGATTATGAGGGCTTACTTCAAAGTAAAAAATAATAATAATAATAATTTGTGATGTGATGCCAGACAGAGGATGCTCGGAGCCGGCCCAACATTAACCTGAGAAACTATAAGTAGAGGGAAAGAAAAATACTGTAATTTATAAATGTAATACGTTTCCTAATTTCGCCAAAATAACACAGCAAAACGAGTCTCTTTAGTACATATATATAACTGGGTCACCACAACTTCACAAGCTCCAGGCTCTAGGACCATTATAATGTTTTTCGTTAAGGTCATAGACAGACCATAATAGGGTATTCAATATTGTCTCTATAATGCGACTTTTTACTACATAGGCGCACATTGGAGTTAGACTGGGTAGGCGCAACAATATTGAGCTTAATGTCTTTACTTTATAGTAGTCGTCTGTACTGATATCATTGGTCTAAAATATTGGTTAAAGGTCATTACATAGTTGTAGTTTGGCATTTATTTTATAGATTATAGATTGTACTTTTTGTACGTTTTTTTTTGTTTGTTTTTTTGTTTGTTTTTTTTTTTGGTTTTTTTTGCATAGACAATATGCCCTTTCTGCCCCAAGCCTGACAGCCAGAGCTATGACAGAACCGGTAGTTTGTATGCATTATTAGCATTATTATTATTAGTAGTAGTAGTAGTAGTAGTAGTAGTAGTAGTAGTAGTAGTAGTAGTGGTGGTGGTAGTATTAGTATTAGTATTAGTGGTGGTGGTGGTAGTAGTAGTGGTAGTACTAATAGTATTAGTATTAGTATTAGTGGTGGTGGTGGTGGTGGTAGTAGTAGTGGTAGTACTAATAGTATTAGTATGAGTATTAGTTGTAGTGGCGGTAGTAGTAGTAGTGGTAGTATTAATATTATTAGTATGAGTATTAGTATTGGTGATGATGAAATAATTTCTGGGGTACCTGTCATAGCAAGTATAAAGTGCTTTATAAGAAAAAACAAAAATATAGCCAAATTGAAAAAAAACAGGTTAAATAGCCTACAAAAGGGGAAATGCACCAGATAATAAATAAATAAATAAAACCAGGGTTTATAAAGTAGCATAGCCTACTTTAAGGGAAGACTCTGGCTTGCTTCAAATTAATAGCGCTATTCTGCAGGGAAATATATATCCTATGTTATGACAAGGACATTTTTTGGTTTTGAAGAATCAAACAATTTGTCTCATGGACACGGCCTTTATTTGCTTTTGGCATTTTGGCCACACCGGAAGTCTCGTGTTCATTCTGTCTGCCTTCACACTGACGCACCTTGCTCTACTATGGGAAAAGACTCCTGAGACCCACCGGACAGCAGAGGATCTGTTAGCACGCAGGTAAGGCGACTTCATATGTAACCGGCTGACTTAGACAAACCTTATACTGCACAAAAAAAATAAATAAAATCTTTTAATACTTTAGGGACAAACTCAAAATGTTCAAGCTTAGATTATAGCCTCCTGAGAACGCAGCAGAAGTGCGACCAAAAAGTCGCTGTGATTTCGCAGTTACGAAGTACACCTTCAGTGATTTAATAATGAAATTAAACCTGATGAGATTATTTAGAAAGAGCCATAGATCCTCACAAGACACTTGTTGGATAAATGGTTTTGAAGTTGCTTGATCTGCTGCAGTGTTTTTTTCTTATTTGTCAAGTTTTAGAAAATTAACACCAGTGATTAAAATGTGAAATAATAGTTTGTATAATTTGGATGTAGAGGCTTTTTAAAAAAAGTATATATAAATGTATTATGTACTATTAAAGTGCTTTACTTAAAGATTACTCAAACTCTGTCTATTCTCTGAGCTCGAGTCTGTCCTTTTTCTGGTTTCAAAGATTGTTGTCAAACTAGTTTATCCACTTTGGGTCCCCTTACAGTACACAGCGGACCATTCTTTTATTTATTCAAGGCCCACAGATACCTTCACCTCCCACTCAGCATAATGACAACAACTGTTTGTCTTATGAAACAGATCTTGTTTAGGCAATCTACATATTGTGTCCTACAGCTTTTAATTCTTTGAGAAATTGTTATTGAGAGATTGCACCCAGTTTCACCCCCTATTTCAGCCTCTACGTTCTTCTCTTACTCCTAACTCTGATGTCACTTTCTGTGTTTTCTTCAACACAGTGTGGAGCAGCAGTCAGGATGATCCCAGTGAATGAATTCAGAAACATTGCCTCAGAACAAAATCCACAGTTTCGGGTCCTGAAGCCGTGGTGGGATGTTTTCTCAGAGTACCTGTGCATTGCTATGCTAATGATTGGAGTCTTTGGGTGCACCTTGCAGGTGAGGCACAGACAAACCAGCCACTTTGTGATCATGAGCCCTTAAATCCTCAAATGTCAGGGTATGGGTGGAAATGGATTTAGCAACATAATTATTACTAACCGTTCTGATGACAGTGAGACATTTATATCATTTGTAACTTGTGTGTCAAAGCATCTTGTTGAGGAAGCAAAATTTTGGTCACAAACCCTCCCTTTGTCTAAATTTGATGACACACATCCCAACAATTCCTACTTTATCTGACCTCCAAGTTAGGCAAAAAACAAAGACAGTGTAAGTGAACTAACCTCTGTCTCTCCTGACCCACTTACAGTGGATTTAGATCGCTAACTTTCTGCTTAATGTGTCCCTCAACATGTTTATCATTACAGTGTCTTAACAACCAAATCCAAAACTGTCCAGAAATAAAGGAATAAAGACGTAAACAGTGATAACTAATAAGTTTGATGTTTTTTTTGTTTTTTTTGTCCAAGAACATGTTCTCTTTGTATGCTGCTGTTACTTAACAAAGTGAACGAACTGTCTTATGGTGGGGGATGAGGCATTCAAGGAGATTCAGCAGATTTGAACCAAGGCAACTCTTTTAGACAAAAAAAAAAAAAAAAAAAAAAAAAAAACATTTAAAAAATTAAAGCCTTTATTAAATGGCTACTTCATAATAGAAAAAAAATCTCACCAGTAAATGTCAGCCTGCTGCATTAGTGCAAAGAAGTATTTTATGTTTTGTTTTATAGAAGAATAGGGGCAGTCTGTTCTCAAAAAGTCTCCTTTATTAAATGGGTAGTTTTGACAAGAGCAGTACAGAACAGAGGAGACATGGAGACACGTTCACTGACCCAGAGGCAGCTGTATGAATCACTGCACCATCTGCTGGCACCAGAGGTGCCACTGGGATCACTAGTTTGATAGCAGCTCTTTGGAAATAGACAGTTTTAGTCTTAAGAAAGAACGTCGGAGAACCGTAACTTTACCAGTTGAAATGTAACTTGCGAGACCCCCCCATGAAAAGCACCGTGTGTTGGTCGGACCATGGAAAACAGTCTTTATGAATAGATACTTATCAAGATCTAGATTAGAATTCCTCCACAATAATTATTGTTATTATCATTATTACTATAGGAACTATATAACTGTATAGGAACTATACATTGATTTGAGAAAAATAATTAAGGATTCTTTTAATCTTTGATGTTTTACACTAAATGACAAAACATACTGCCTTGTATTTCCAAGTAAAGATTTCCACAGTTTGGAAAATTCCATATATGTATGCATTCCTTCCCTCCTTCCTTCCTTCATTGATTTATTTGTTCGTTTGATAAATGTTCACAGCTGACCCAAGACAAGATTGCCTGTCTGCCCAGCCACTTCACCAGTCCAACTCCTGAGGTAATCGACTGCAGCCACATCCGGGGCTACAGTGAAAATGAGTCGTGGGAGCACTCACTGGTCAAGCCCGCTAGCCCCATCATTCAGGAGGTGTTTGGACGCAAGAACAACCTGGATATACACCAGTATGTGTTTATCAACCACTATTGCTACGAGAGGGCTGTACATTGGTATGGGAAGTACTTCCCATATCTGGTTGTCATCCACACTATGATCTTCATGGTAGCCAGCAGCTTTTGGTTCAAGTTCCCTGGGACATCTTCAAAAATTGAGCTTTTTGTCACCATCCTTGGGAAGTGTTTTGATTCACCCTGGACCACCAGGGCCCTAAGTGAGGTTTCTGAGGAAAGAGGAGAGGAGAAATTGGTTATTTTAAGGAAAAATACTATGTCAAAATCCATCCCAGATGGGCCAGCAACAGAGGAGGAAACTGCAGGACTTCTTCGTTCCTCTTCTGTCAAGTCCAATCCAGACAAGAAGAGTCCAGAGCCTCAGCCAGCCGCCTCAGTCTTAGATAAGAAGGAAGGAGAACAGGCAAAAGCTCTGTTTGAAAAGGTGAAGAAGTTCAGAACTCATGTGGAGGAGGCTGACATCCTTTATGTCATGTATGTGCTGCAGACATCCCTCAAAGTCTTCAAGTTCCTTTTAATTACTATCTACAGTGCAGCACTGGTTCCTAACATTGAGATTGTTGTGCGCTGTGCTGTTCCCCCTGAATTGACTGGTTTTGATATCTATTGCTGCAACCACAACAAAGCCCATCTTTTCTCTAAGCTAGCCTACTGCTATATCTGCTTTGTGGGAGTGTATGGACTGCTATGCATCTACACCCTATACTGGCTGTTCCATCGACCTCTGAAGGAGTACTCCTTTGAACACGTAAGACTGGAGACAGGTATCAACGACATACCGGATGTGAAGAATGACTTTGCATTCCTCCTCCACCTCAGTGACCAATATGATGCTCTTTACTCAAAAAGATTTGCTGTCTTTCTTTCTGAGGTGAGTGAGAGCCATCTCCGCCAGGTCAACCTCAATCATGAGTGGTCTGCCAAAAAGCTGCGCACCCGTCTTACTAAGAACTCCAGTGACCGGCTGGAGCTCCACCTGTTTATGTTGCCAGGGCTCCCTGACACAGTCTTTGAGATTCCAGAGGTGGAGTCACTCAAACTGGAGCTTCTCACCAATGTAACCATCTCTGCTAATGTGGCACAACTAAGTTCTCTTCAGGAGTTAGCACTGATCCACTGCCCCACCAAGCTCCAGCTTGCTGCTCTGGCCCACCTCAAGGAACATTTAAAGGTCCTGCGTCTGTCCTTTCAGAGTTTAGAACAGCTGCCTTTGTGGATGTACTCCCTACACGGCCTGGAAGAGCTACACCTGAGTGGCCCACTAACCAATGACGTGTCCCGGAGCGCCACTCTGGATTCCCTTAGGGAGCTTAAAGCTCTGAGAGTCCTCACTCTCCGCAGCAACCTTACTAAGATCCCACCCAGCGTAGGGGATGTTGCTTCGCAGCTTCAGCGGTTGTGCATCTATAATGAAGGTGGCAAACTACAAGCTTTTAGCAGCCTGAAGAAGTTAACTAACCTGGCCTCATTGGAGTTAGTGGGCTGTGACCTGGAGCGCATCCCAAGTGCTGTCTTCAGCCTGGCTAATCTCCAGGAGTTGGACCTGAAGGAAAACAAGCTGACCACCGTGGAGGAGATCCTGAGCTTACAGCACTGTCGGCGCTTGGTGACACTCCGGCTGTGGCACAATGGCATCACCTACATCCCCGAGCACATCAGCAAACTGCACTCGCTGGAGATCCTGGACATCAGCTGGAACAAGATCCGCAAGCTGCCCTCCAGGATGTACTACTGCACCAAGCTTAGGCACTTGGATGTCTCCCACAACCAGCTCACCTCCCTCCCTCCTGAGGTGGGCATCCTACAGGGCCTTCAGTTCTTCTCTGCAGCTTTCAACTCCTTAGAGTCACTGCCAGAGGAGCTCTTCTCCTGTAAAAGACTTAAGACTCTGGCTCTGGGAAACAACTGCCTGTCCTCTCTTAGTCCCAGAGTGGCCAACCTGGCTCAGTTGGTCCGCCTAGAGATCAAAGGGAACCGTCTAGAGTCACTTCCACTGGAGATAGGGGACTGTCCCTTGCTTAAACTCAGTGGGGTTGTTGTCGAGGACAGCCTGGTGGATCTGCTGCCAGCAGATGTTCGAAACAGAATGAGTGACAGCTGAATAAGAAGAGCTAAGAAGTCTTGTTGACAAGGCTAGCTGTAGTTTTTCCTCTTTTCTTCTTCTTTCGTTAAACATAGCATGGTTGTCTGTGACTGAACTGGGCTGGACTTGTACAAAATGTCCATGCCATTAGGGAATATCTTTCATGGAAAAGGGAAACGATAACCAAAACCATCATTGAACATAAAAGTTTAAGCAAAGACTACACACTTGTTACATGGGCACTTCTCAGTAAACTATTTTTTTCTTTCAGATTTTTTTTTTTTTTTTTTTTTTTTTTTTTTGGCATTTCTGCTTTGTTTTGTAGTAACAGTAGAGAGATGAGAAAGCAGGGTAGAGAGGAGATAACATGCAGCAACGGGCTTGGGCTGGAATCGAACCCGGACCGCTGTGGTAAGGACTTTGTCTGTGGTGGAGTGTGTAGTACACACTCCACCAAGTGAGCCACTGGGGTGCAACCTTTTCAGGCTTTCTTACTCAGAATCAGTCTTTGCCTCAAATCACTGTAATGAGTAAATTATCTACTTGCACATTTTGTATTTGAAAACTTTGTATACACATTTTAATATAAATGTCTTTTCATAAATATTTTGCGATATAAACATGTAAATACTTTACTACATTTGTTTTTACTGAAACTGTCATTTCTATGCTGTCATTTTTTTAAACTGTCATATTTTTAACTGTTTTTACTTGGATAGGCAGGGAGGGGCATGTCATATAGTCATTTGAGGTTTACCAGAGAAGTTAATAAATGGCCTTTAGGCTACTGTAATGCCAAAGTAAATGGCATTAAGGTGTGAGTAACACTAAGACATTTTTTGAGCTGTTAACTGATTTTCTAGGTGTTTGAGATACAAGACAAAAACTAGGCATTACCTCGATATGTTTAATTCCCAGTGATTTAGGCTCTAAATCAACAGACCCTTTTTTTCTGGATTTTAAAATCAATAGTTGTTGAATATGATTGGATGTTTTGTAATGTCTTACATTAGGTCTCATCCACCTAATCGGATTGTTTTGATAGGCGCTCCTCCCAACCCCTCTTGCTCCCTCTCCATGTTGCTGTCCACACCCATCATACTGCATTTACTGGAGGTACAGAAACTTTACCCGTTAAACATTGAGAACAAAACTCTGTGCAAAAGTTTGAGCTTGAGCTTGAATTGTGGACCAGAAACAATTATCCAGTTTGGTGCTGGTTTTAGTGAATATATTGTGGATTTTCCAGGGCTCAGAACCAGAGGGGATAGGTAGCTATCCTGTATCCTGTTCAACAGGTTTACATGGCTTGAACGACTTGTTTCCTGCCATGCAGTGGCTCATGTTGCTGCCTTTCAGGGATGGGACAAGTGCAGGGAGAGAGGCCCTTTCACTAGGCGCACAATGGGTGTTCATCTCTTTATTCAAATATTCATTCAAATGTAGGGAAGCGTGAATTCAAACTAACTGGGACTATCATAGTTAAGTGTACACAGTTTTCAGTGTGCACCACAGAGTACCAGTGGTTCATCAAAAAAAAAAAAAAAGATCTTTAAAATTCATTTTAGATAATTGTTCTGTTGAGTACAGCAGTAACTGTGGTGGGTAATAAATCACTTTTACTACTTTTTAACAAATTACAAGAACTGGAACATTCCTTATTGTTGAATTCTGTTTTATTTCTTAGTATTTGCTTTTTCTATTTACTACCTCATCAGAACACATCACTGTTTACAGTTAACTAGGGGGAAATGTGGTCTTCAGACAATACTGCTAATGAAGCCCTCTGTAATAAAACAATATTGTGGTTTTAGTACCTAAAAACATGATCATTTGAACACATCTGGACTAATAGCTCTGTTCAAGAGCAGTACTGTACGCTAAATTGTCAGTATAGTTACTCATGCTTAGCTGGTAGGAGTTGAAATGTTTACACTTGGGTGTTCATAACCTTCTTTCTCACTCTTTGCACACACATACACACAAATGCACATAATAAAAATGTACCACCTTTCAGCCTTAACAGCAGTGCACTGTCATGTCCTGGCTTGTTTCTCCCAGGCTGGGGATACCGTCAGCCAGTTTAGGGACATACCTCAGTTATACCCAAACACACAACGACCTGCCCACGCTGCAACACACCTCCAAGGTCGTAGACCAAACTTATCTTTTCTCTTTCACCATTTCTAATTAAGGGGGGCAGGAGCAGAATGCGGCACTGAAAGTTGTTGAGGTGTGAGAGAAAGAGAGAGATTGAATCTAGTGGAAATTTCCAAAGGTGCATAGCTGGAATTGTATGCCTCATGTAATAAGCTCTGGCAATCATTTCCCTATTTCCCTTCCACTCACTAAAGATGGCAGTAAAGTGTGTCACTAATATTAGCTAAGTGTGATTAAAATGATTTTAATAGCTTATAGCGTACTCAGGGTGCTTTGTGGTGTAACCGTTCAGGGAATGACACTTTGACATTGCAATTAGCTTGGCTAGATTTACTAACAACATTTTATGACTCCAAAAGGTTGGCCTTTAGTCATTAAAGAGGGGGACTGCAATTCCTGCTGCCAAATACTGTGCCTCAGTGTCATGTTAGTTGGAGTGTGCCAACAGATCTGGTAGTCCTAATGCAGCATTTACACTTGTTTGACTTACAGCAGGAAAAGTAGAGTAGGAAACTTCATGACAAATTACTGTTCCCTTTGCTCCAAAGTGTAAAAGGTTACAATTCAGTTCCAGTGGGTTATAACTCCATGCAACCTGCATTCACATATTTTTATGAAATTACCTGAATTGCATCGTGAACTGTAGCAACAGTTACACACCGTATTTTGGTACCAGATCTGATCACATTTTACAGCAACCATTCATAACTTCACAGGTTTTCAGTGAGACATCTGTCAAGATAGAATATCATAACTCACTAGGTGTTATGCTATTTTGCCACTGACTATCTTGCTTATTTTATGGATCTTTGAACTTTGAACTTCTTTCACTGTAATCCCCACCCTCTATTAGACTTTTCAACACAGGCTCTCAGGGATAGGTGGATGTGCAGAGGCTGCCACACAGGTTCAGAGAGGAGTATTACACAGTTCACTGCCTTGTCATATATTCTCTGAAAGAGGAAGTAAAACTTTCCCAGCATTGAGTTTCATCACCCCTTCATTTTTCATAGCATCTGGTCAACTCCCTACTATTTTTTTGTTGCCTAGCGGCATTTCACTCACAGATTGGTGATTCTCATTTACAGAGGACACGGACCACAGTGTTTACTCATGTAGTATTTTCAGATCCAGTGCCACACCCACATTTGTTCTCAGTGACATCGAGGAGATCTACTATACCTAGCGGCAGTATGCATGTCTGAGGCTGCATTTTCACCATCGTCTTAACAGCTGTTCTATATTGGACTTAAGTGTTAAAATAACAAAATATGCTTTACTGCTTAAATTACTGACATTGCACCCAACAAGTCCAGAGCACTGTTATTACACATAAAGACACCACAGGCAGTAGGAGAATGAAAATAAAAAATTAGAGAATATAATATGGTCTGTCAAGTCACATCTATGTTTATACTGTGAGAAACACACATGAAGATCATGCAGTAAACAATTAACCCTATAAAGCCATTTGTATCATATATGATACACATTTTCAATTCCGTTTTTTGTTTTCAGTTTAATCAATACTTGACCAAAATACTGTTGTATACCTTTGAACACTTCCCCTGTTCACCCTGGACCATACCATTGGCACTTCCAAGTACATATCATATATCATACACCAGAAAGGTTGTGTAATAACATATTTTTTTGATTTTTCTTTTTTATATATATATTTTGTTATAGGACTAAATAAAAGGTTCAGTTTCAAAAAATTGGAATTTTCTGCCAATTCTTTCATAGTTCAGGCTTTATAGGGTTAATGCGTTGCCTTTTTGTGATAATGACACAGTCAGGCATATACCCAAGGGGCACAGTGGTTGAAATGCATTTCTATTCTGGCCAGGTTAAACTTTGCCTGTGTCACACAGGCTAACAAAATGCTCATTGTGCCACTGAAGAATCCTGGGCACGAACATGAGCAAACTGTGCCACTCTTACAAACAAGCCCCACAAAACAGAGCCCTTATTCAGTTTGTATGTTTCAATCCAGCTATCAGAGTGACCTTAGGAGTGTTTTCACTGTACAGTGCATTCCATTGTCAAGTCATTATAAACACCCTTGGGGAGTGACCTTGAAGTGCTAGACCCCACTTGAGAGTCTGTGTAACGTGTTGAAAAAAGCTCACAAAGAACACTGATTTGCTTCTGTACCCTACAGGGGAATTGGCTTTGTCAAAGCATTTAAAATGTCAAAGGAGAGGTTTATTAATGTGGTTTAACAAGGATCTGTCAATTACAGCCAAGCTTCACCACCCTGGGTGGCTATTATTGACCTCTTGTGGACATTAAACTAAAATTCTGCACATAATGCTTCAAGCTTTTGCTTGATCATCTGTATGTGCATCTTCTGTGTGCTGTTCTTTTTTGTTGTTGTTGTTCAGCTGCCACTAGTCCAGGTTTTCAATCATTTTGTAAAAAAAAAAAAAAAAAAGAATATACTTAATTGAAAGACATTCTGAGGGTTGAATTATGTAATTGACCTGTTTGTCTTGCCAGCTACATAACAATAGTACTTACTACTGTACTAAACTTGAAACAATGACACAAAACAAAAACTAAAGTTCAACACTTTATTTTGTGTTTCCGTCCTCCAATAGGAAATACTTTCACTTTTTAAAAAGTATTTATATAAATAACATTTCAACAGTTCACAATAAATGTAGCTATTTACAAAGTCACAGGAATATTAAGGTCTATTCCAAAAAATAAATAGGAGTTGATTCAAAGTCTAAGTTCATCTAATCAAGAGTAACACAACTATGCAAAGCAATTAGGGTGCACCATATCAAGTTTTGTAAAAATTTAAAAAACACAAATATCAACAGTTAAAATTTTTACACAATGAGAAATAATAATGCAATCGTAACAAAACACTGGAGAGAAAAAAACTATCTACAGATGTGCACTCCCAATCCACAGGGAAAAGAGTTACATATAAGGTGCCTAAATTGCACTGTGCAAAAGAGGTGTGTACATTTCCACCCATCCACTGAAAATAAGCTGCCGAGACAATACACTCAGTATCGTCAAATATTAATGTTGAGCCACTATAATAAAAACAAATAATCCTTTACACAGCAATGAATTCAAGTCACCAGGTTTGAAGAGAAGAGTATTGGGGGAAGCGTTACCCAGAAGGATGACCGCACCTACAAAACTGATTAACTATGAACATGAGCGAACACCAAGTCAATCATATCAGGCACACATGAGGCTCGGGCCACATCTACCGCCGTCTGACCGCTGGTGTTGACATGCTTCAGGTTGGATCGCGGTGCCAAGAATTCCACCACATCCCGGTGGCCCTCCCGGATGGCAATATGGATGGGAAGTGCACCACTCTGATCCGGGATGTTCACCGACGCACCGTACTCGACCAGGACCCTCAGAGTGTCCAGGAATCCTGTCCGGGCCGCATCGTGGACTGGCGCTATCCCATGTTTGTCCTGGATGTTAGGGTCCGCTCCATATTCCAACAATAAAGTGGCTACTTTGGAGTTCCCCATCATCATCACCTTTAGAGAAACATGTGAAGCGAGGTCAGGAGACATACTAAATTCATCATCTGTGTGTAAATGGAAGGGTTTGACCCTGGACACTCTCACACAGAACAGAGGCTTCTTAACATGTCCCTGTTAAGGATCTCTGAGTAGAAATTATTTAACCCAATTTAATGAGATTAGATTTTGTCCTAAGGAGTCCAGAACATCAGGAAAGATGTCTGTATGACTTGGTACAGAATTATACACAATGACTGTCTATATTGTACATGGAAAGATAGCAACAGTGGGGAGAGGTAAACCTATGATATCAACAGTCATCCTTACACATAGTACTTTATATCTCATTTTACTGGGGCACCAAGGACCCTATCAGTGGGAACTACTAACATAAAACAGTCACTTATATATACACACCATACTGTAGTTTAGTCTATGATCTGCGTATGGTGGCCATAAAAATCAATAACTGAGCCAGCGTCCAGCATTCTAAAGAAAATCAAGTTCAGTTGTTTTTCCAGGTAAGAATGAGGTGTTATCACTAAGCAGTATGTTATTACTGGTTAACAGATGGTTACCTGCAAGGCAGTCCTGCCAAATTCATTGAGAGTGTCGGGATGCACCCTGTACTCCTCCAGGATCCTCTGCACCTCGCTGGTGTTCCCGTTGGCTGCTGCCGCGGTCAAGGCTTTACCGGCGTCCATCTGACTGAGGACCATTCTAGATAGCGAGCTGTCTTCTTGCCTGTTCAGTGGGAAATTACATTAGTTACAGTGAAGCTCAACACAGCCCGGCTTATGTCGCCAATAAGCGACGTAAATAAACCTAACGACGTGACCAAACGGGTTCAGGAAGATAATTACAGAGCTAGCGACAGTAACCGGCTAACTTTAGTTCCCCATTGACGCCATATTAACTGACGACACTGACTAGCTTACATAACACCGTTTTACAAATCTTACATTGAAAAGGGCTGTAAGACAGACGCCTGGATGTTAGTTATTTGCCGATGGAGGGATCTGTCAACGATTGAAAATATTAGCACCCGGCTAACTGATGCTAACGCTAAAAGGCGAACAAATTTGAGACGCTTTTACATACCTTGTTCGACTGAGAGGATCCAGAGCTCACCGCGCTTTTCTGTACCGCTGTTTCTCAAGGCCAGTAACTTTCAAATAAAGTCAAAGCGAAAAATGTTTATCAACATTAAAAAGTACGACATTTGCGCGCTGAGAGACCCACACAGCAGTGTTCCCCGGCTACAATTTACAAACACTGGAGAGAACTTACCTTGGCCAATCACAGCTCGCCTAGTGGGTGTTGTTGTGCCATATATGGCGAAAAGGGCGGGGTTACAACTGGGTTACTATACTATCACTGTGGCAACAACAACGGCGGACCAATGAGAGCTTCGAGCGCAGAAAGCGGGCTATTCGTATACGTTGATGTCTTCAAAGCGCAGTTCATTCATATTTCTGACCTTTGGCTGTAGATCTCCAGAGGCAAGTGTGGAAAAAGGCGGGTGTAAGTTTTAATTTTAGGCGGAATTACGCTGCTGTGATTGCACAATGGATTGTCTCATTATGAAGGGAAAATCTGCCTTTGTGTCTCCATGCAAACAAATAAGAATAAGTGAGAATCACCAAAAATACACTGACAAAATGTTTTTTAAGGGTGTAATTTGATTAACAGTTGAATTTTTAATTTGCAAAGGTCTAATAACCACACCATTAAAAACAGTAATCATGCTATTTTCATAAAATAAAACCTCTGACATCAAGCAAAGCAGGTGAAATTTAAAGACATTCTTCTGGAGTCTGGTTAAAGGGATCATTGGACGGGCTTCTGGCTGCTGTGGAGGGGAGGAATAGTCCATAGGTTTTAAGCATTTGTCCGCAGCTGGTAATCTAAATGAAAAGAGAATAAAGCGCAAGAGGGGAATTATAAAGTTGAAATGTCAGTCAAATTCTAACATGTTTATTTTGTTCACTACTTGTTTATATCTGTGTTAAATATGTCATATACACTGAGGTGTAAGAGGAGGTAAGTTCTCCCAGTTTACCTCCACTCTGTGTGATATACCGGACCCATGGCAAAGCTTGGTAGCCACTTTTCTCTATGATCTTCATATATCGCACCTAGTGAAAGGGAACGAGACCCAACAGGTAAGGCAATTGAAAAATGTGCCATGTCAAACTAAATTACTTAAACTCATTTTGCCTCACACAAATATGATTAAATTATCCATAGGCAACAAATTACTGCGTGCAGAGCCGTAATTGCCTGAGATGCTCATCATAACTGGCATAACCCATATATAGACAAAAGTATCATACCGCACTTTGACGCCCACAGTAAATGCATAATGCCTCACATGGACTTAATTTATCAAGCAAACAACTATATTCCTGGGTTTCTGGAGCTTAAAAGAGATCCTGACCACGCACAAATACACACACACATGAAGGCCTACCTGGATCCCTGAGACTGTGAAATATGGGATTTCAAAGTTGACAGTAATGGGAGGCTTTCCCTCCATCTCATCATTCTCCACGCTGGGCAGACCAAAGTGAGCCCTCATTAGATACTCTTTACCTCCCTGGATGGATGGACAAATTGAAAAAGACATAAACACATGAAGAAATAGAGGCAGGTAAAACACAAAACAAATGTAAACCTAATGAGAATATTATCCAAGATACAACACATGCCAAAGCAAGTAATGGCATACAAATGGGTGTTTGTTGCATAAAACTAATTGATTTGTAAGTTTCTTACAGGGAAAGATTTGATGGTCCACACCACCAGGTTCTTCTCAGGAACATATTTGGCGTGGCCTGTGCTGGTTTTGAACTTGGGTGAGTCGGCATCACTGGGCACAGGAACCCTCACCTCCACATTATTTGCAACAGACTGTTTTTTAAACTGCCCCTTAGCCTAGAATAGAACAGAATACTGTATAATGCAATACACAGGGCATCTTGTGACTGCAAGTTTTAGTCTGAACTCAAAGGCAACCCCCCCTACGGGTAATCACAGTCAGTTACATATACAAAGACAGTGTATGCATTACTTTGCAAAATGTAAAGAAGACTGGAAAGACAAGTTATAGTTTGAAACAGCCTCAGTTCAACCATGTGTTCCTTGTGCCCTTCTTGACTGATACTGCCCATAACAGAATGCCTTAACTTATAACTCAGTACCTTAACCATGATTTCCACTCTGCTGTGCGAGAATTTCTCTATCACTGATTCAATCCATATCAAAGGCTTCACCTGTAAGAGACAGAGGAGTTACAACCAACAACACATTATATCAATAAAATGTACTGCATATTAATCCCGGTTCATTCAGTATGTTTACAGTACATGCACAACAATATCAAGCAACAATATCATTTTGTTATTTAGCCCATATTGAGGATGCTGGTCTTCTATGGCTGAA
Source organism: Myripristis murdjan (assembly GCF_902150065.1). Classification (NCBI taxonomy): domain Eukaryota; kingdom Metazoa; phylum Chordata; class Actinopteri; order Holocentriformes; family Holocentridae; genus Myripristis; species Myripristis murdjan. The sequence continues at coordinate 15,986,406 of NC_043980.1, forward strand.
AGAGCAGAACATTACACTGTCAGGGATATAATTCCTACTGGGAGTATCAAACTAAAAATACATGCACACACCATATTTTGGATCAAAACAATCACCAAAATGCCATACACTATCTTAATTATTCTGAGTTTTGCTGGTATATATGCCATAAGTAATCACAAAAGCTTCTTGAGCACATTACTCTGAATAAGCATTTCGTCAGAGCTTGGAAATATTCTTCATTTAGTATGAAGTAATAAATCTAAATTCCTATATAAATATGAGCGACAGAACAAGACTAACATGAGTGTTGATGCGGTAGGACATGAGTTCAGACTCTCCATCTGGAGGGATGAAGGAGATGGTGCGGTCGCTCTCGAAGCGTGAGAGGCGAACACACTGGTGGAACTTCACGTCTTCCATGGCCACTGTCTTCCCTTTGTCACCTGCACACAAAAACATTTCTTGATGAAACAGATAAAATAAACAAATTTCTTGATTAGACAGATATGATAAACTAATTCAAGAAAAGTAGACAGACAGGTAGATAGAGAGCCAGACAGATAAGAGAGTGTGCATACGTCCAGTGAGAGCGAAAAGCACTCTGTCATTGAGGCCCAGTCGCAGCTCAGGCATCCCTGACAGCATGGTCTTCAGCTTGATGCTGCCCACAATGTCACTGCTCATCACACTGCCATTTGCATTGACCTACAAATAAAAAACACCTGAATGATTATTTTTTAATAAGAGATTGATTAAATTATGCAAACACTATTTATTTGGTAAGATAAACATACTAATAGTTACATAGTATACAATAAAACAGAGCATATATTACAGTAAATATCTCAGATTGAATTTCCATGCATTAAATCACTTCATATTCTACTAATAAAGTGATATGACACTACTACTACAACTAATGATAATATTTGCATATAACATTGTCAACTGAATTTATAATGTTAAATAATAAATAACCAACAGGTGAAGTGTAAAATAAAAATCAATAACAGAATGATATTTATTACTGGTTAAAGCAAAAACACAATGATATTAACGGTCCATTGGTTATGACACATAGTAATATTATGACTACAATACAAATTTCTATAACATATTAATCTTATTTAATTTATTTATCAAGGTTATTTGACAGGAATAATGCACTTTTGCAAGTATAAATGCAAAAGATGCCAGAATTAGCTACAGTCCAATTCTCATCTGTTGCCCTTGGGCAGGTGAGTGAACAGAAGCATTAAAAACACTTAAAAGCAAAGCACAGGAATGAGGCATGCAACACAAAATGGATTAATCCTGCAGATGACTTGCAGATGAACATAGATTATGCATTAAACATGCATAATCATGCATTAAAAACCTAAAATGACAAGAGCGGCACACAAGGATATGAACAGTTATGTTACAAACACATGTAGCTGAAAATGTTCAATTAATTAAATTTAATTATAAAAAATCTTGAAAAAACCCAAACCCAAAGAAAAAAGTGGTTAAGCAGCACATGGGAGTTACAGTGGCTATTAGTTGTGTTGACATGCTTTAATTTACTTTAGTCATGCTTTTAGCTTTCTTGAAAATATACCAACTGATGTAAAACTGACCAGCTTAACAGGTAGTGAGTTACAAACCTGATGCCTACTGACCGACCGAATAAACTTTTCTCTTGTGTAGTTATACTGCCCCCCCTGGTGGCAGCATATGCGGACCTACTGATCACTTCATTAGGTCCACCTGTACAGTCTAATGCAGTTCAATGCAACAGCTCTGCCATAAATAAATGTAATTCTATGTTTATTATTAATGTCGTAGTTTGCAGAGGTCTAGTACTGGACTACATTATATTTAGAGGTGTTTCTAATTTTTTTGTCCTGCCTGCTTATATACATGAGGGGGGACAGAATATTAGAAACACCTCTCAATAAACTTTAGTCCAGTACAACAGCACCACTAACTATGAGTTCAATTCCATAGAATTGAATGAACACCTTTATTACTGTGACAAAAAGAAAACATTAAAGGCATCATAAAAGTAAACTTTATGTCAGAACTGTTATATTGGATTGTATTAGATTGTGCAGGTGGACCTGATGCGTATATGTGTTTAATGCACTAAGAGCAGGTGTGGCTAATGCATTAATATCTCAAAAGCAAGCAGAGCATCAGTCAATCTGTTCAGATTTCCCCCGCTCAAGAGTTTATATTTCTAAGAGATGTCCCTTTGGTTTTTTATCTGTATCTGTGACTGCATGTTTAGAGGAAGCTTCAGATGATTTCAACATGGTCTGAAATGCCATCAGCTGGTCAGATACTAAATGATGTGTGGGAGAAGCATGGTATTCATGTTCAGTTTCTCTGCTTCAGCTTCAGCTTCATCTGTGTTTACAAGCTTTAAAAAATGTTGTTTTTTAAACAAAGCTAAATCATCATTTTGAGTAGAACTTTAGATTTAGCAGTCACTGAATTATTGGGTGCAATAAAGTCTGCTCCTATCAGGGGAAAACCTACTCTAATTGCTATGCCACTGACTAATTGAAAATTAATAAGTAGAACTCACTAATCAAGTCTTTCTATGATTGTCTAAATTGCAAATTTGACCATGCCAGTAATCTTACAAGGCTGGCTCACACTAAGATAATTTCTTTAAATAATAATAATAATAATAATAATAATAATGATAACAATAATAATAATTTGAACAGTGCTAATATTGGACAAATGCAGTGGTTACTATTCTGCAGCGTCTTCTCCCCCCGCTCTGGTTATCAACACCTCCATGTTCCAGCTTACCAGCACATTAATGGACTCAATGACATCAATGAAGACTTCATTCTTCTTGTATTTGATGCCCTCTGACCTCCAGGAGACAGCGTTGGTGACGGTGGTCGGGACCTTGCTCTTTGCCACCTCCAGCTTGGCACCCTCCTGTGTGATATACCTGCAGAGATGAGGAGGGTCTGCTGTGAGTTACAACACTCTTATGTTTTGAGATCGGTGCCTCAAGATGACGTGACCAAATGCTGTGTTTTCATGTCTGTGCTTGCAATATGTCTATTGTATGTGTACCAGACTCCCAATAACATATAAACCATGATATAGTATCTGTGAGTGTGTGTGTGTGTGTGTGTGTGTCTGAGCCTCACTCCTGTAAGATCTTGCTGTCGGTGGTCTGGGGGAATCCAAAGTCCATCAGCTCATCCAGCAGTTCGTAGACAACCACAAAATTGTCCTGAATACTTTCCTCCTCCAGCTCTTTAAAATACTCTGTAAACACCTACATCACACACAAGTACCAGCCTGAAATGTGACAGCTCTGTTTAATTGTCAGTTTTTTGTGGGCCTCTGCAACATGGAGGAAAATAAAATTACTGTACTCAATAGGGAAGTTTTTTGATATACATATAAGTTCCGATAAGACTCAAGTATTAAAATTTACTTGTTTATTAATCAAATTAATGTTCCTCTGATTCACATGATAAAGTTAGATGTGCTGTCAAACAAAACTGTCTTAAAATATCATTTAAATTGTTCCATGCTCAATTTTCTCTATTCCAAACTGTATAATACACCACACCCACACACTGAAATTCCTAAAGCTTCATAGATCTGATGGGATGATTTGAGCAAATATAAAGAGAAGATATCTAAAAGGAGATAATTATAAGAAATTTGGCTAACTCCATGAGTTTTTCGTTCCTCACCTCAACCAGTTTGTAGAGAAATGAATACACAAGAGAAGCATTGGAGTTCTTGTTTGTGGTGGCCACCACTGCACAGGGAGCAGGTCAAGGAGTTCTCACATTTTGATTAGAATTAAGGTCACTGTTATTGTTCATTTATTAAAATTTTAAGCCTATGACTAAAAATTGAACATTGGCAACATGCCACACATAAGCGGTGAGCATATCGCTGTAAAGTTGTGTATCATAACTCTGGCCCCTTAATGCTTTAATCCCTGCTAGAGACATCAAGGACAAGGATACAGTAAAGGTTGTTGTGCTTGATCCAAAGGAAGTGAACATTTCCATGTGACATGACGGGACAGATTAGCCCCTCCTCTTCCTGCTGCATGAGTAAAGGCAGGAAGTGGTCGATCTCCACCATGTCCACATCGCCTTTGTAGTTCCGACAAATCAATACCTGAACAAGGAGAGAAACATCACCTGGTCAGCAGAGACTTGGTGTGGTAGTTAAATCACCCATGGAGCCAATATTTAGAATTAAGACTTTTACCACAATAAAACATCCAAGCAGCTATTTTAAGAACAAAAGGGGAGCAAATGGGCCCGCAGCATTGATGGATGACTTTGTGACAATCCAATCATACAGTATTTTTAAACGGAAACAGTTTTCTGCATTATACTATACCAACAGACCATGCTGAGGAGCACTGAGCTGGCCAACTGCTGTTGATAGATAAGATGTGTGAGATAGGCCAGAAACAGGTCTGACCTGACTCCTGCTGAAGATGCAACAACTTGAGGCGCTACTGCTGAGAAAACACCTTGCTTGGATTAGATGAATTAAATGGGTTGTGAATGGAATTACATCCTGCTTTTACAGATTACACCCTGTTCTTACAGGTAATACAGGATATTTGAAACCACATTCACTTTGCCTCCCATTTCTTTGTAAGAACTGTGTCTCCACTCAGGTTACATTTTCTGTATGCCAAGCAAGAAAACACACACACACACACACACACACACACACACACACACACACACACACACACACACACACAAATGAGCGTATGCTAGATATACTTAATGTTTTTGAAACATAACTGGTTACTTTCACTGGGGTCGTTGAGTCATTTCAGGCTGCAGGCTGTATTTCCGCTAACATGTCTCCGGAAGTCACAGGGAAACAGACCAATGAATGAGCCAGCCCTGGACTCTTCATTAATTTTTAACGACTCGGAATGTTATTAATGTTTTACAGTTTAGATCAAGTGGAAAAACTTGGCCAAAAGAGCGAAACAAATAATGAGTCTTGGAAATTTATTGAAACTACTGTTGCAGAAGTCTGTGTAAGCCGGACTAAGTTGTTCATGATGTCCACAGTGAGCGGCAGGTTTGATCTTACCTTTCCCTTCAGATCCAGCACAAACACGGCGGAGGCAGACATTGTATGTGTGTGTGTGGTCACACGGCCACGGCGCGCGACTCTAAAAACTCCTCAAAGTAAAGATAATCTTCCGCTCAGGTGCTGTCACTCGTCTGAATTTCCTCTCGCCATTCAAATTAGGAAAACTCATAGACGTAAGGTGATCATGGATCCCACCGTTTCTTTTTCCTGAAGGTGCGCTGACGTCACGCCCAGGTAAAACATTCACCCGAGTCGCACTCACCTGAGAGGGGGAGGGCAGGTGTGCTGCTGGTTTTGTCCAACAGAGAGCGCTATAGATCCACGATGGGACATGGCCACTGTCCTCTGTGAGGGACTTCATAGATTCATGTTGACTTTTGATGTTGACAGAAAAGTCAAAAAATAATTATCTACAGTTTTCTGCGACTCTGTGAAAACCCAGAAGGTCAACGAAGGAAATTATATTTGATTCATATGTTTTATGTTTTGTTTTATCATATGGCTTTATATGTTACCTCAGACAACCTATACTTTTCCCCCACTGAGCTCATTAAATTTATATTTTTGGAGTGTGATGATCCATTTCTGCCAGGAATACAGGCTTTTGTCCCATAATATGGCATCTAAGGATCATCTTACATCCTCAATGGAGCATTTTTATTTATTTTATTTTATTATTATTATTTTCTTTTTGAAGTGGGGGACACAAGCACCGTGTCTCATAAAAATGGGTGCATTTCTATTGCCAGTGTGAGTGTGTGTAATATAAGGAGATATGGGTCCCTCAAGAAAAAGGTTGGGAACCTCTGCCTTAGATCAAAACTCTGCTCTTTAATTAAGGGTATACTAATGTTATTATTAGCCCTTATGAAAAAGCCTGTCGGTATTAGTGACCATTCACAACAGATATTGTCACAGCTCCTTACTTGTGATGAGTCACATGTACAGCTCCATAGATAATGAATTAACTGACATGAACAAAAGTTACAGTGACTACAATCAGGAATTCTGCAGAGCAGTGTGTGCCGGCTGGTTATGTCCTGATGGTACTACCTTGATATGATGTGAATTTGGACATAAAGCCTGAGATAAACATTGTGCAGCAACAGTTAGTCTCCGATTCTCTGCCTTGTGTCTACTATCCATATTCGTCACTGCTTTGACAACTCAGATTTATAGTTTTACACTAATATTTATTGGCTTGTAAAAAAAAAATGTGAATACTTGAAATGAATAGCAGGCCCATTCACCTTTTAAACATACATTTATGAACCCTAGAGCCCCCATAAAATTAGTTATAAATGTCTTTAGAGGATTTTTATGGCCTTGACTCAAGGCATAAATATCTGAATATCTTAACCAAGCTTACTATGACCAACAGCCTGTAGCTTCAGGGGAACAGAAACACCTTGTGATTGTGTCTTTTGGAACTTCTTACGCCATAAACCTTAAGCTTAGCACACCCCCATTTGGGCCTCTTACAGTAGTATTACGCCCTATATTTGTGGCCACCCTCCACAAACCAGCAGCATGTCTGGCTGATAAAAGCCAAACATTCTGTATTTATGGAGGGCATGGCAACAGTGAACACAGCACCATGATGGAGGTGTGTGAATGTGTGCCATTGACAGCCAGATTGTGATCGGTCATTTCCCAGTATCCCACTCCTTTTGTCCACATAGGCTTGGTTCCTGGTGTCATCTGAGCTATAAACGAGATAGCGGCGTCTTGTTAAAACAAATGAACTGGTCACACAGGATGTATAACAAGAATATTATAAAGGTTCGGTGAAAAACTTGTACAGCTTCACAAAAAGTTCTTGTGCTGCTCCATGGAGCCTTTAACTTCAGTCATTTTCATTTACGCATTTTGTAAATATCAAGCCGGGACATCAGGAGGAGCATAGGAAGAGCTTTTTACTTAATGTAAACATCAACACTACTGTATATGCTTCAGCTCCCACTACATTTTGACCTCTATTCCCATTGGTTTATGTGGTCTGTGTTAGACAGGGAAGAAAAAGAAATACAGACGCAACGGCTTCCCCATGTGGAGGGTGAGGTCTGACACAAACATATGGAAACACTCCACTGGCCAGACAAGTTGGAAGCAAAAGATTTTTCCTCTGTTCTGCAGCCCTAAGTGATATTTGACACAGTGTTAAACAGGAGTTCCTCAGCTTTAAATTTATGACTCCTTTACTGTGTATTGATCAGTATTTTTGCACATTAAATTTACAGTCAGCCCTTCAGCAGCATTTAATTGGGGTCATAGATCCAGTTTTATGGAATAACAATAAACATTTTTGCCAATAGTTCATTCATTTCTCCATCCCAGTGACATGGGTCAGGACTGCAGGGTTCCCTGGTCGGTGATGCTGGGTTTCTAGAGGGACAGCCACGGGGATTACATGCCACAAATGATCACATTGTGTATTAGTGTTGTGAAGGACCAAGCAAGCAGGCACAAGGAATCACAGGTTTTAGTTAGAAAAAATGAGGGCGTTTATTGACCCAAATGCAAAAATCCATACATAATCCAAAACAAAGATACTTAACAAAAGGCCTGGGCCCAAAAATGAGGTTAACCGAACACAAAGTAACTCAAGGAAATGACAAAACAACCTGAACTGAACCAAAACTGACCTATCTACAGGACACACAGGTGGGGGTTAAATACTGGCTGATCAGGCCATTACATACACAAGGGGTAGACGAAGACAAACTAAACCAAACAAAGTACAATAAACAAATGACAAAGTTAGGATAATAATATAGAAATACTAAGTAACATACTATACCATATAATAAATACAAAAAGATAGGCAGTAACTACAAATCAAAATAGAAAAAAGGAGATTCCCTCCCTCTTGAAGCAGCCACACCTGGTGGATCCCAGTTACTCCAATAAGGGATTTCAGCCATCTGCATCCTTTAGCTGCTCTTTCAGCTGGACCACAGGCCTTGAACTAAGGTAACTCCAAAAACAAAAGTGAATAACTAAACAGAACATAAGCTTTAACATACTGACATTGGCAAAGTAACTAAAATGTGCATACTACAAACTAGAAACTGCCAAATACTGATAAAGCTGTGTGTGTGATGTATGAACAAAACACTGTGTCCTGTTGTTTATATGTTTAATATTGTCTGTGCATGGTGACTGTAAAATGTGCATAAGCAGAAATGAAGGGGTTAATAAGGTGTGTGAAGCAGGAAGTGTGGTGTAGAGCTACTTATTTCCAGTGTGGCCGCAGGGCAGCCATCACAGGTACTATTTTAAGTGCTGCCACAGAATCACATTGCCACCAGTTTTAGTGAGGTAGGCACAAGCAAGCTCTGCCTGTGCAATGAAACCTATAAATCAACTGCTTTGAGATAAAACTCAAACGTTTCTTTACATCAAATAAGTCAAAATGGGCTGGCATTTGTTACGCTGGGATGAGGTGAAGAGTTGAAGAACATCAACGTAAGATCATCTAGAGCAACATTTAAGTATGATGTAATGGGAAAGACAGCCCCAATTGTATATCCTGTGAGTTTCCCAGGATATTGATCCAGCCGACACGCTAGGACTCCACTGTAAAGAACAGTGTGAAAAGATATTGTCAGGGTCAGACTGGTTCAACTCAGCATGGAAGATTAAAGTGAAGGAGATGTGAGTTTGACTTTCTGTGATCCACACCATGATCATAACAGTGGGTGCTAGTTTTGGACTTGATCTGGGAGACCCAACAGAGATGCTCATGAGCTCCATCGCCTTTTAGTAATCGATCTTCCCCAGTCAACATTTTAGAAATACACAAGCTTGTTAAAAAATAGAGCTGTCTCTATTGCGATACATTTGATTTGGCTCAGCAGCGATGTGTCAAGTGTTTCACCCCCCACTCCCCCATCTCCTGTAGCCGGAGATGCTGCACTTTGGCTTGTTTGGCTTTTGGTTGTCAGGCTGAGACAAAACAGGCGAGTGGGACGGTTGGCTCCTTGTTTGGTAACCTGACAGGGGAATAGGCCTATCTAGCCTTCTATCCTCCCCTCACCCTCCCTCCCATTGGCATTTTCGAGGACACTCCCCTTCGCTTACGAGTCAGTGGTGTGAGATTCAGCTCCACCTTTTTGTGGCCTAATTGACCAATAGGGAGACGGCGTAAATATGTAAATAGTGAGGTGAGGAGAAGACACTTATGGAAGATAGCGTTGCACCCCGCCCCTCCACCCTTCAACCCCCCTCCTCCCTATGAACTCTCATCTCCATCCCCTAGGGAACAGGTGTCATTTTTTACCTAGGCTTCAGGTGTGTGTATCTGTTGACTCAGGGGAAAGGCACATTGGTACAGAGTGGCACTCTGGTTAATTTGTTATGAACAGAGCCATGTGTCACCAATGGTGCTGCTAATGATGGCAAAACAAAATAACAATATTTCCATTGTTGGATGTACGCTATAAGTAGATGTGATTAGCACTATCAGTGGTAGAAAATGACCTTATCATTTGTTAGTAAGTGCAAGCAGGAGGTGAAAGGGTGTGCACAAAACTACTGATTGAAGATATAAGAAAAAAAAAACACAGAAATGCCATTAGGATGATGGTGATTAGACTCTACAAAGGAATGTGGATCCCAGTTCCTGACAGGCAACATACCACAGTTTCCTTGTGTAATGAGTAGATGGCAAGGCTTGTCCGTCAACAGTCCTTAAAATAAAACTCACCTCTCGTGTGCATAGGCAGAGACACATATGCAGACACACATACAATCAAACACACAATTTCTAGGTGGCACGTGCACATTTCTGGCTCAAGGCTTTGTGAGCCTTGGAACAGACAAGATTTGTATTCTGTAATCAGAGAGGCAACCATATAGATTGCAGTGTCATGAGCCATAAGAAAAGGAGAAACTATAAATTTGCCGTTTGGACACTGGGCTGAAATATTTTAGAAATTATGACCTATATGGCATGGGAATCTTGTTGCCTTTGCCTCTGTGTCGTACACTCAGGCAGAGAGCCAGTTAGATTAGATTAGTTAGATTTACATTTTTTTTTTAAAACTACTGCTCAACACTTCCTTATAATGTCATGATGATCATGGCCTCTATTTTGAGCTTATGAAACCAATAAATCCTCTCTCTTTTTTATATATGGTTAGATGTTATTTGCTATATTACCTCCCATTTATTACAGCACCACTCTTGAAAGCTATTGGCATTTAACTAATGGAACACTCAACCTGTGCCACTAAAAATGGCCTCCCTTTCTCTCTGATGCATTATAGTAGGCAAAGCACTGACAGGGCGTGTGGTTTCTGGAGAAGAACCATCATTGAGGATGAATTATGGATGAGGATGATTATGTTAGTGAGAAGATGATAGCCGGTTGGTTTACATGGGTGTGTCAGGCCAGCAGTCCATCTGGACTAGGCAAATAGAGCTGTTTTTTCACCCGTGCATGATTTGACATCCCCCTTTATCTATTGTGTGCACCCTCAGTTCAATTCTTCATGTGGAAAGCATGAGTTTGTGCTTAATGTCATATTAGCCTCTCATTTTTGGGAGAATCTGCTGAAATTATTAGGAAGAAGAGGCTTGATGGAAATCCATTTATGATGTCTTTTCCAAAGCCAAAGCCAAGTCAGTTTTAGTCACTTCAAATGACATAAGTAGAATAAAAACCACAAGCTCATGTTTTTAGTATCAGATTCCATTTTCCTTTGATCTGGTGAAGCGGTGGAGGCACTCTGGGTGGTTTTCAATGAACCACTTAAGGAAAACATTACAGTGTGCACATTCATCATTTTCCCCTGTAATTGGACCAAATAACCTTCTCAGTACTCTGTAAATTGAGCAGGCAAAAGAAGCTTTCTTTCTAAACTAAATAGGAAAATGAAAATAATGCTTTTGCTGTCTGTATTTGTCCTTAGTGGACCTCTTTTACAGTTAGAGCTATAGACTGAAGTCTTTTCCAACCAATAACTCATGTCCCTCTCAGACTATAGTGGAGTGACTGCCGAAAGCAAAATATCATGCAAATGAGAGGAAGAACATCTGTGTAATTTATAATAAATGGTAAGTAATATAGCAAACTGCATACACAACCCTCCTAGCAAAGAGGAAGAATTTGTTTGTTTTAAACAAATCCAACTCTGATCCTGTAGTGGAGTGACTGGTGAAAACAAGATATCATTCAAATGAGAGAATGAACATTTGTTTAACTTGTCTTAGATGCGAGCATGCTGTATTCATCATTATGAGACCATAACTTGATAACAAATTTGGATTTACAGCGAAGGCAGAGAGCAGAGGCAAAGATCTGCTGGTGATTAGTCTAAGCACATATTGACTTTATATAGATTTAATAATGTGATTGGTAGAGACTATACAGATAGGTTTCATGGACATTCATTGTGCCTACACTTAGAATAAAATCTTGATAATTTGTTTTACTTCACTGCTGAGATTAATCGGTACATTATGTCTCAGTATGATCTCAGTGTATAATCATGGCTTTTATCAGGCAACTTAATTGTGTCTTTTCTCAGAGTGTCATGTTATGTCATGTAATGTCAGCACTGGTCATCTCCTTGCCGACGCCATCAGTACCAAGGTAATATTTCCTGTAATTGTAAAACTACCCCTTGTTAAGGGTTGAGGATTAACCTTTATTGATCCCTGTAGGGAAATTCTCTCTCTGCATTTTGAGCCATCCTAACTATTAGGAGCAGTGGGCAGCAGGGAGAACATGCAAACTCCACACAGAAAGGCCCTGCCCATAGAAAGTGAAAGACACGTTAATAACAAATCAGTTTCTTTTATTTAACAAAGCACAACAAAAACTAACAGATAACAAAATTCAAAAAACAAAACATCAAACAATGCATTCTGTGAGTAACAAGTGAACTGTCCTTGATCCTGCAGACTCTACATACATTCTGGTGCTGTTCGTGCCATACGCCTTCAACAATACACTCGCAGTAGGAAGAAAAAGCCATTTCATGGAAACAAAAATAGCATCACTGAATGTGAAACAAAAGAACCATACAGCTTTGTTAGTGTATTTACTTTGTAACATGCAGCCTACGATTGCAAATGGCAAGAGCTACCCAGCAGCAGTGGCCCCTGCAGTTGTCCAGGGATGTTACATACATTAAACAGATCAGGACTGAAAAATCTGATTGAACATAAATAATATAACTTAGCTGTACACTGTAGGGGTTAGACTGACTTGTCTGGAACAAGAACAATTCACCAGATCAGGTGCTGATGTGTTGATATATGTTTTCACAGCCAGAGACATACTACAGTAAGACAAAAATCAAAATCCTTCACTAATATATTTATATAAATAAATAAAGGAATCTCCGGTATTTACAGTATTTCTTGGTTTACAATGTACAAATGCAAAAAGGTAACATCACAGTGAACATAGATGTTTACGAAATATTTACATAGACTATTTACAGCGTCCTGAAAAGTGATCACATATAAAGTCATTCAGTAACTTTTTGCTCACTACCTTCAGCTGTCCACACTAGCACTGCAAAGAATTCTCTTTAATTTACTTGACTTCATAAAATTCAGCAGCTTTAACTCTTTACAATGTAAACTATCTCTGATTCATCACCTCACAACACACAAATAACTTCAAAATCTGGTCACAAAAGGGAAAATAGAATAAGAGAATAATCTAGATGTGATATTAGTTGCTGCAAACTATAATCGATGGTGCAGAAAATGCCTGCGATCTGAGAGCAAACCAAATGTGCAGTTCTGAAGCCAAGAGAAGAGCAGGCAGCAAGGCAAGTAAGGGGTGGGGCTATAGCCCAATGCTTTTAACTAAAAAAATTGGATTGAAAGGATGTAGGGTCAAAATAAGGCATTCATGTACATCCAATAAATTTGATTTCCACTATCGGCAGGCAAATGGTAAATTGATGGAAAAGGCACACATGTATGCTAAGACATGGTAGGTCATACAGTGCAAGTTACACTTGCAAGATTAAGAGCCAGTCTCATGTCCATTTGAGCAATCACAAAATAAGCCAAGATATGTGCATTTTGGTGTTTAATTACAGTTCTTGCAAAATAATGAGCCTATCTTGAGATATCAATATTTGCTAACCCTTTGCACAGCAAACACTTAGCTACCTATATCACTACATAAAGGTATGGCATGATGTCTGTGCAAAACATTATGTGTAATAATTTGGCTCAAAAAAGTAAACTCTGGGTGTCATTGCAATAAATTGTACTTGCAAATTTTAGGGGGAAGATAGGGGATAGGCAGTAGATAGGGGGGAAAAAACTGAGAGGAATGTGCACCAAAAGACAAATGCTAAATAAATAAGTTACATGCAAAGTAATCAAGTAAAAAAGACAAGCAAGTATGGTAGATGGTGGCTTACAGAAAAAAACTTCAATGTGTCAAAAGTTTCACACAGTCAGAGTCGAGGCTCTGAAAATAAAGAAATAATTTACCTCAATCATGCATCACTCACTCATGCTGAAGCCATTTTGTGGTCTGACAAAATGGCTTCTTGCAGTTATATTCTGCTTTTTCATAGGAAACTGCAACTTCAAGGATCTTCTGTTTTTGTCTCTTTTTTTTTTTTTTTTTTTTTAAAGTTACTTCCTTCACACTTGGGCGGCACAGTGTTGAGGTCACAAACATAAGCCACAAAATGAGGTCACTGGGGGAAGGAAAGGCATGTAAGCAGCAGCATTAGATAAAATGGCCTTTGTTTCTGCAGCAGAAAATATAACAACACTTCAAATAAAACCACTGTGTTCTTCATCTCTGGGTCACGCAATGTCCGTATCCTCCATGCTCAAAATTTGCCTCTGCAAAAAAAGGGAAGGAATTTGAGTACAGTTGCAACACAACATACTTCAGTTTTTATAGATAAACAACAAGAGGGACTGTATATCTAGTAATATTTCAGGTATTAAAGTGAAGATACCTGAGGATAAACGTAGCCATCAGAGCTGTTCCTGCAGATGTGCACCTCATCCTCTGTGGTTTTCTGGTACACAGGATTGTCAAAGTGGATGGTGTTGGTGTTCTTCAGACGCCAGTGTCTCCATAGCAACACCGCTCCAAAGACCAGCAGGCACATCATCACTACAGAGTAGGAGAGGGGTCAAAAGTCATTTGGTGAGATCAGTGGAGGTGTTGGCAGTGCTATCAAACAGCTATTTAGATTAAAACTGCAAGTAGAATGGGTTGGTTTTGTTTTGATGCGGGTGGAGTGCAGGGCCGAAATGTGAAACTTACTTATTGGCAGCACGATGTAGAGCGCTACAGGGTGGGACTCGGCTTCTTTGGGCATGGCTGCAAAGCTGCTGTTGTTAGCTGCAAAAGTAGGAAATAGAATTTTTGAACTCTATCATTTTAAAATACAACATTATAGTGGCACCATTTATTCTAATATGATATAATTTAATCTGTGTCCAGTGTCAGCTCAACTTGAAGCAGAGTGATAATAGTAATGCTTATTTTGGCTACATTAATAATTTGCTAAAAATAAACTGATTAACATTAATCAGTGCAAGTTATTATGATTACAACTGAAATCAGCTGGACTTCTTGACTATGTGACATGATTAAACAGAGTGCAGCAGTCACTGGACACAAGACATCAGAACTAAGTATTCAGCAAAGCTGCAAAATAATATACACTATCTGAGTCATTACTCTGAGCTTGGACTATTACAGATTGAGGGTGTAAGTATTCTTAAACTGCCTCTTCTGCAGATTTCTGGGACATTTCGGCAGATTTATCTCTTCGGCAGATACACTGTAATTATGACAAGGGGTGGTATCACTTTAACCACCCAACACCCACTCTCTCTCTCGTACCTTTAGCAGTGACCTCGGACTGCTCTGTGCTCTGAGTGGAGCTGCGGTTGGGGTCCCGGGGCTGGATACGGGGGGTCGAGGAGCTAGCTGTAGATGTAGATGGAGGTGTTTTGGCAGCTCTGGTTATAGTAGTGCTTTTCACAGTGGAGGTAGTAGAAGGGACGAGCTGGCTGGCTGTAGGCTCAGCGGGAGCTTTGGACGAGGGCGGTGCAGAAGTTCTGGCGTCTATAGGAGGGACAGCTGTGGCTGCTGGGAAATAATTACAGGGGTTACATTCAGCAAAGGCTGCAAGTTTGTTTGAGACACATAAAGACACAATACTACATCTAATTTTGGTTGACATGTCAGTGTCTTAGTTTCTTTTTCATTTGCATGTGTGTATGTGTGTATGCCAGGTACCTGTCACACATTTCCTCATGTCAGCTGCCAGGGTCTTGTTATCAGGACAGGCGCAGGTGTATTTTGGAGAGTGCTGGTTAATCACTGGGGCAGGGAGGCACAGAAACTCACAACCTCCATTCATATTGTTGCTCTGTCTGCACCAGTTGATACCTACCAGGCAGAGAGAGGTGTAATGAAAGAGAAAGCATTAGGAAAACAGACACACTTTTTATTTATCTGTTGTTTTGTTTTGCTGTGGTATTATTTAAGAAAAGTCTAATGAGGCTCCTGTACCGATGGGCTGTTTGAGGTCATGGTACAGTACGATGCTGTCTGGCTGGTTCAGGTCGCCCACCAGCTCGGTGATGTCTCCGCCTGTCAGACGATTGGCACTCATTACTGCACTGGTGCTCACATCAGTCCAGAAGACTTTCTCCTGAGAAAAAGGAAAATAAATACTTTAGAATAAAATTACAATAAAAATGATTACTTCACTATGTCATTACTTACTGTTATTTCAATCACAAAAGGCTTAGGCATGAAGACTGACTGAATGAAAGACTTAATGCTGCTTATCCTACTTTAAAAAGGAAATGATGTGCTCACTCAGTGGTTAAATCTCTGGCTTTATCCCTAATACAATTTCATCTGGATATTATTCAACCTTGTAACAATTAAGAAATTGAGTACTGAATGGTTTGAAATAATATAATCTAAACTGGCCAGCTGGCTGAGCTTAACAGGGGTTAATCAGGGAGTATAATAATAAATTGGCAAAATTTGTAAATCGCACCACATGTCATTTAAACCAAATTACAGCTGACTTACATAATTTGTTTGAAGCATTAGAGCCCAGACAAACATGCAGTCTTACACCCATGATATATTTTTCATGTGGCAATAAACTGACCATTTAACAGCATCACTAACCTCAAAAACAGCCAGAGAGATAGGGTGGGACAGCTTCTCCTCACTGAAAATGACAGCGTGCCTCAACCCTCCATTCACATCAATGCTGGAGAGGGTGTGCATCTTGGAGTCAACCCAGTACAGACGCTGGTTGACCATGTCTGTCCAGATAGAGGGTGAAAGACAGAAAGAGAGAGATATTTGACTGATCATGAACAGAAATATTGCAATATGTTCATTATTCCATATAAACTGAGATGGTTCCATTTAATTCATCTGAAGTTTCTGCTTACCCAAGGTGATGCCATTGGGCCAGACAATGTTGTCTGCCACCAAAACCGTGCGGTCGGCTCCATTCAAGCCACACTTCTCTATCTTGGCCTGATCGCCCCAGTCAGTCCAGTACATGAAGCTGGACAGGATGAACAAAATAATATATAAGAACTGGAAACAAAAGCCTACCGTATATTAGCACTGATAAACTGCATTCGATCCCGATGTTAAAAACATACATTTCAGTAATCAGTATGAAACTTGCTCATTACTCACTTATTTACTGGGTCCACTACAATGTCTCTTGGCTTGTCCAGGCCATCTGTGATCAGCGTCTTCCTCTTACTGCCGTCTGTGGTTGCCACGGAGATAGTCTTCATGACGCTATCGGTCCAGTAGATGTTGCCATGGATCCAGTCGACTGCAATGCCCTCGGGGGCCTCAATCTCACTGCCAATTACCACAGTATGGTGAGAGGAGTTACCAGCCACGTCCATCTTGGAGCTGTCGGGACATGGAGAGATGTAGAAGAAAGGTAAGCAAATGACAACCCAGATATCACTTCATGAGCACCACCTACAGTACAGCAGACATTACATGTTACTTCATTTATTCTCACACAACTCTACAACTTCAGGGAGGCTTGGTATTATTCTTTCTCACCTGTAGATTTTCTTCCAGAAAAGGTCAGACCAGAAGATTATCTTGTTAGGCATGTCGAAATCCACAGCCACCACACTCTTCAGCTGGGGGATTAGACGGACGTAGTCACTGTGGTCCAACGTCATCTTCCTCACCTCGTGTTTAGTGGTGAAGAACAGGTAGGGGACAGTCCCTGGGCAAGATAGAATAGATTAGAATAGTTAGAGTCAAGGAATAGTTTTTTTAAAAATAGTATGGTAGGTTTAAGGTAGTCATGGACTTTCCCTTTTACCATATGATGTTACAAAACACTTCATCTTCAGCAAATTCGAACAATACCTGATTCAGCTTTGCAGGTCTTGGTGACAGGGTCGATCTCATATCCCTCCTTACAGTCACACTTGTAGCTGCCCGGCTGGTTGACACAGATCTGACTACAAATGTCTGGGTCTTCACATTCATTCACATCTGCGGGGGAGGGGGACAAAAGTCAAATTGGAGTCCATTAAGTGCAACCACACTCCACTGCCTTCCAAACAGTACTAATGCCAGTGTTGTGTCAGACCCACTCCTCTCACCTTCACAGGTTTTCTTGTCCGCCTTCAGGCTGTACCCAGCAGGGCAGGAGCAGTTGTAGCCGATCCTCAGGTCATTGCAGATATCAGAGCAGCCTCCATTTCCATTCAAACACTCGTTGGTGTCTGTGCAAAACCAGATACACCAGCATGTTCAAGTAGCATCCATGACAGCCTCCTTCGTTACTGTAGCTCAAATTTGCAGTGGACCAACTCTTTTCAAACCACAAACTCCCTCAGCCAATCGGCCCAAGCTATTTGACTAGCTATTTCCTTCATATTTTCCTAGCTAAGATGTGGTTTCCATTTTTCTCCCAGTAATGGTATGTTGGAACAGGAGCTGAGAGTATTCCCAAACTCAGATAAACTTCCTGGCCTGATGTATTTTGGCTCTGGTGTTTCAAGAGCAGTTCTGCAGACTGCAGCTACAAGGAAGGAAAGACTAGCAAGTGTGCAAGATGATAAAATAACATTTCACTCACCACACTCCTTTAGGGGTTCATCTGACCAATCCCTGCAGTCCTTCTGTTTGTTGCAGACCTTGTCCATCATAATACACTCCCCACTGCGACACTTGAACATGGTAGGGTCTCCACAATCATTTACTAATGAGAAGAGCGGGAAGATAAAAATTAATTAGATATTTGAATTGTAATGTAATGATTAGAGGGAGGCACAGGTAGACTTGAGCAGCATAGAGTTGATTTAATGACACACTGCTGAGCATCTTAAGGTAACATTAGTATGGGCATTAATGAGTAACTGGCAAAAATTATTGGCAACATATACATTTAACAGTGTACAATACTGACATACAATCTAAAACTAGATTGTATGTCAGAGAGATAATGAGATTAGGTCTGAGAATCACCTTGATGGCAACCAATCTCATCACTGAGGTCCCTGCAGTCAAACTCTCCGTCACACTGGCGGCTGCCATGGATACAGGAGCCGTCGTTGCACTGGAAGTCATCTGGGCGACAAGTGGGACGACCTAGAAGAAAAAAAAAAGACAAATGGATGAAAACACAGAAAATAACAGAGAGAAAAAGAGATAGTAAGAGAGAGAATGTGAAAGAGAGAGACAGAGATAGAGAAAGAGAAGACAGTGAGTAATGAGGAAGGAAATGAAAGAGCAGGGTAAATATTTAACAATAAGAAAATCATTGCTGACATTGACTCATTGTGGATCTTGCGTCATTATTGATCATACTGAGTGCAGGTGGTTTAGAGGGACAATAGATTCTTTTTCTCCGCTCAGGCATGAATACATCCATTATGCTCAAGTTTCTATTTGAATTCAAGTGAACACCGAGAATCCAAGAATCCACTCTAGCCAAAAACACTGCAGAAGAAAACAGAGATGATGAAAGAGATGAGAGAAAGCTGTAAGCATAAATATCCCGACAAAGCCAACTCACTGCAGTTGACTTCGTCCGATCGATCCCGGCAGTCCATGCCCCCATCACAGTGCCAGCTGCTGTGGATACACTCCCCGCTGCCACAGTAGAACTCCTGTGTGCTGCAGGGCGTCTTAGTCTTGTCTGGCTCCCGTCCCACACAGTTTTGCGGCCACTCATCAGATCCGTCGGTGCAGTCGCTGTCTCCATCGCACGCCCACAGAGCCGGCACACACAGCGAGTTGTTGCACTGAAAGGCCCTCGAGTTGCAGGTGACTTTGGGGCAGGAGGCTTCATCTGAGCCGTCCGAACAGTCATTGTCCTCATCGCACACAAACGATGAAGATATGCACTCGCCATTGGTACAGCGAAATTGGCCAGATGTGCACTCCTTGGCCTCTGTGGTCGTGTGGGTGGGACGGGGAGAGGTGAGAACAGTGATCAGTGAGATCAGTGTTGCTAAACATTGAGTATCAGAGCCAAAGATTTTACCCAAAACTAATATCCAAAACCAAAACATGTCTGAAGTAAAAACTGATTTTGATTTGCTCAATTTTTAATAAACAAGGACATGTATTCCTCAAATGCTGGCAAAAACAAAGATTTTGCATAAATTATTTTGTACATTGGCACAAAAATATGGGTCAAAGCCTAAACTGTTCAGTAAAAACCATGCTTAGGATCAATGTCCAGCATCAGTGCATACTTCAAGTTTCGCACTCACTTTTAGTATCAGCACTGGACAGTGATATCAGTGAGATTAATCTTTTTTTCTTTTTTTTTTTTTTATAAAGACAACCTAACACCAGATATTGATAAACTGAATGAGGTGTGATTCACTAGAAATAAAGAGCTTAAAACGTCATTAATTCTAACAGGGTGCTCAACTTTGCATGACTTAAACAACTGAAGAGCTTAGCATGACAAAATCAGTGAAAGGCTTCATGAATTCCTTTTTACCAGGCAGGTTAGATTTCTTTTTAGCTTTGTATTTGACTTTATTTTTCCTGTGTAACCTTTACTAACCCTTTATTTGTTCTATTTATTTTGGTTTAACTGCACATTTGTAATGAAATGTGCAGGTCTTGAAACGTGTCAAATAATATGTCTTTAAATATACCGACGTTGATGAAGTGAAGAAAATGTACTCGAGCCTCTTACCACAGCTCTGTTCATCAGCCCCGTTGGCACAGTCAGCTTTCCCGTCACAGTGCCAGCCTCTTGGTATACACCGGTTCAGAGGACCGCCACATCTGAACTCCGACGGCTGACAGGTTTTTGCATCTTAAAAAAGAAAAGAAAAGAAAAGAAAAAAAGAGCAGTTATAGCTGTAGCTCAGTACATATTTCACAAATTGACAGAGATAAAAAAAGGGCTGGTCTAGCCAATTATTTATGGATCTATGACTTGCAGTTCAATAAATTTGATCCATCATTTACTACTACACATAATGGTTAGCTGACATGGCTTTTATATTTTATCCAAACTATTATGTATTGCCATGCAGTGGTGCTGATGATTATTATATTATAGATTTTTGTTATATAGCGCTTTCTTCTCCCAAGGACAGGTCAATATGTCAAACATTCAATTCAAGAGTAATAGGCTTAAGTCATGGTTGCAATCTGGCAGAATCACAAAATAGTTCTTCTTTTCAATAATTTCATTTATTTAATTTTACCACAAGTTGCCGGCAGCTCATCAGTTCCATCACCGCAATCGTCACTGCCGTCACACGTCCATTTGCTGGTGATGCATCTCCCATTTCCACATTGAAACTGCCTTGAGCTGCATTTGACATCTGCGGCTGTAAGTATAGAAATAAACACACACACACACACACACACACACACACACACACACAGAGGCACATTTTAAGGTTAAACAGACACCAACATCATTCACAGTCATGTTATAAACTCTGCATTGAGAACTATTCAATTTACACTGACCCGTGTCAACACAAGAAAAGTGATCCTGGTGAAGTTAATATTAAACTGATGATTACTACAGAAAAAATACAGAAACTGGCCATGAAGATAAGATTGCTGCAAATGTAAATTTTACTCTGTGTTTTAATCAAACACTATATGGTTCCTAGACCAGCGCAAGAGAAAGATAAGTGGTCATGATATTTCAGTGTGGGAATTTGTTCATGACATTTACTGGATCTCTCGCTTTCATACACTCATATTTATTTAGGTTACTTTGAGGGAAATTACATAGACTTTCCGAGAGCCTTTCCATTAACACTAACCATAACCACTAACCCAAAAATCAGGTTTTTCTGCATTGCTGACACGGCTCTTGTGCCAGATTAGACAGGTCGTCAACAGGTGTTTAGTCTGGCGTGTGTCCCGGAAAGTAGGCAAAATCACACACATAATGACATACACACACAACGTGAATGTATCATCATTTAATAACAAGTCAAAAATTTCCACTTGCCAGCAAAGACACAATGGCCATTACTTCTGCTTATTATCTTTTTTATTATGCATTTATATTATGTGCCTTTATTCTTAATCCTGTCTGCAAATACTGTCAACTCCTCTTATAGGCCAATAAAATTTGAATTGCTTATTTGACTCTCATCGGTTGCCTTTCCCACAGTACTACTGTAGGTACTGAGGTGGCAAGAAGCCCCAAGGTCTCGATGTAAACCACACACACATACATTAACAGTATGGAACTGAGTCACAACCCTTTTCACACCCCTATTTGTAGTCTGAGTGGTAACAACTTCACTGCAAGGTATGAGGTTTAACAGTTTGAAGAGAAATGACCGCATATCATCCCTGGCTTCTTTTAGGGCTCCAGAGCCGTGCCCTGGGACCTCGTACCTCACTGACCCCGCCAGTCAAAGCAAAAAGGGCATCAACATCAGAGTGGGAGCCAGCTTAAGAGTATTCACACTCTGTGCATCCTGTGTGTAAGTTAGACATCGGCTCCGTGGGAGTGACCCGTGGAGCGTGTATCAGCTGTGACCCATCACGTGTGTGACATCCTTCACCACCTCTCCGCTGCCAACGTCCCCTGTGCCCTCAAGGCAGACAGGAAGCTGGAGGCAAGTCAGACTATCCCTTTAAGACAATAGCATGGGAGGAGTTGAACAATCACACCACCAGTTGCTCATTGGTCCCAGAGTGACATTCTTCATAACAACATCACCACAGCGGCCCACAGACAGAGGCGGGGACTCGAAACACTAGGAGGTCTGTCAGTTTGGGCTGTGCAGATTAGTGCTGACAGATTAAAAAAAGTAACCAACACACAATGGCACACACCTCCGGACAGTTACAATAGAGCAATAGGTTGATTTCAAAAGATCGGAAAATGAGAGCAGGGTGCTTTCCCAATTCGTGCCGCCTAAACAGTGCAAAACAAAAACAGAAGTGGGCAGTTTACTGAATCTCATCTTGCATCGCTGTTGGCAAGATTTGATCAATTCATGGTAGGACTGATTAAGAGAAAAAAATCACTATGTGATCTTCAAACTCCATAGTACAATGTTCACAAGGAAATTGCAAGCATACAGACACAGACACACACACAGACACACACACACACACACAAGGTAGCCAGGCGAGGCTAGGCCTGCTGCCAGTCGGGGTTCCAGGAATAGAGTTTCCCCAACATCGTCCAGCTGTTCCTGTAGAGATGCGGTGACAAATGTATGAGGCAGGCTGACTGCTGCCAGAGACTTATAAAGCTTCTTAAGTGGTGAAAAGTGAGAAGGTTCCCCTGTTGCACACACTCCGCGACTTTACTCCCTTGAAAGTCATTCATTCATTCATTCCACTCTGGAGACTAAAAGAACCAAAACTGGGTCGATCCTCATGCTTCCTGACCTCCAAACTTCTGACCCCCTCTCTGAGGGTGGAAACGCTAAACCCTACAGGCAAATGTTTTCATTTTCCACTGCTAATCTTCCCAACTACTTCTACAACTGGGTCACAGGCCTTCCAGGAATATTGCTGAGTGGCATGGAGGGGGATGAATGAAGTTTCCTCCAATTCTTTACACTTGGTCTTTCTGCAGACAAAAGTGCAGATTCAAGTCCTTGGCTGATGAAGAGTTAGTGCTTCAGGGTTGTCTCCTGCACACACTTATGGCCTTTAATCCTCACTATTCAGTGCATTTATTTATTAAAATGTACCAGCAAAACAAACTACAACCAAATAAGGCTTTCTGTAATCCCATTTAGGACATTCAACTTATCGCTGTTCTGCACATTTCTGGTTTCACCTTAATGCACCAGAGGAACAAGCTTCATGTTGTTGACCTTTAGACTGTTCGGAGCTGCTACAGGTTTCTCTTTCATCTGCTGTGCTGTGCTGCTTGTGGTAAGACACTGTGCTACTTTTGCTCGCCCTGTAAATGTTGAGTTAGACAAAAGACGACATCCGTCAGCTTAAAAAGGCCTGCATGTAGCTCAGACAGAACATGCATCAACTGAATTAGTTTTAACTGTTCAGAATCATCATCCAGATGCTATTAATATCCACTGTCTGCACCGAGCAACTAGGAGACCATGTAAGGCCATTTGAAAGCTATGGATGGGATGGGACAAAGGGGGAACATTCATTGCACTCCCTCTCTCTTTCTCTGTCTCTATCTCTCTGGCTCAAATGCAAAAACTAGTACATACAAACCGACAAACTAGATCACCCAGCTTCAATTCAAAAGTTATGAAAAGGAAATTGTTTGACAGCTGAAATCAGCCAAATAAATTCCACATACTTTGAAGAGGTTGGACTTGTCACCTTTTACAACACCCCATGACAACAATACTCCTTTGTGAGTGCCTGAAACTTTCTTCATTAAAGCCAACAACACATTCCTGACTTTTATGGCAAATGCACACAATGTGCTCACACCTCATGCAAACACACATACACGCCTTAACAAAAAGGTGTGTTTATTTATTCAAGTATGCAGAGTCAGGGCTTCTCTGCTGAATCCAGGAGTTAATTAATAACAAGGATGCATGCACTTGCTTTTGCTTTCCGCTGCAGACCTGGATTTGTACTGGTCCAGTAATCAGGCTGCAGTATATTGAGATTAGTTGGCCCAAATGCAGTTGGGCTCGTCTGTGCAGGCTGGAGGTCACTGGGTGCAGCATTAATGCGGTTGGTCTCCATAGGAATACAGCCAAAAGTGGGTTGATTCCCATGTGCCAAGAACATGCCCTAACCATCTAAGATGAAGACTCAGTGCTTTATGTCTGGAACATTAATGCCAGTTTCCAAATCTGAGACAATATGATCAAGTCAGCGTCTGCACTCTGATCAAAATGCTGCAGCTTTCCACCTCAACTTTCACTTCATTTTAGTAACTTTCCACTGCAGTCATCACCTTCACTACCTGTTGAATTCAGTCAAAGATGCTCCACTTGCAGCTCATGGAACAGTATTGTAATTAGGCATGGCTGTAGCTCATTTGGAAAGCATGTTTAACATAAAGAGAAGATGTTAAACAGATAACAGAGAAAAAACACATGACCGCATTTCTCGCTAGCGCACAAAGCACTTTAGGGCTGGGAGATATATTGATATTATATTGACACTGTGATGTGAGACAACATATCATCTGGGATTTTAGATATTGTAATATTGTGATATTGTATCGTTTTGTCTTTTCATGGTTTTAAAGGCTGCATCACAGTAAAGGGATGCAGTTTTCTGAAATTATTAGGTGGTTCTAATATTTGTCTCTAGCTTCTTGATCATATTATCCAAATTACAAATGACTGATTATCAAAAATCTCTTATGTAAATATCTTCTGAAAGCACCAGTCATCCTTACAATATCATCACAGTATCGATAGAGTATTTGGTGAAATTTATTGTGATATTTGATTTTGTCCATATAGAACAAATACACAGACAGATTTGACAAATAGAGGAAAGTGTCGTGAACTCGAAAAAACTAGAGCAAAGTTGTAATCTGAAAATCTCTTGGAAAAGAGATTAGACTATTAGAGGATTATTGGAGCAGCTGGCAGAAAGGGGCCGAAGCCGGGCTAATTCTCAGCACATTGCTGGCCCTCAGGGCATTAGGTTCACTCCTTCACTAAACATGTCTCCAGCCGGACAATAACAACGCATTGTGGTGATATGAGTAAAAACCCTTAAGCTTATACTCTCTGTCATGTGATAGTAAATGTATGGCATGAGCACGGGATAAACTGACACGAGCAAAGAGGGATTTATGAAATTAAGGCTTACACTCCCACAGATACAGACACACACAGAGGCCCATGTTGAGACATCTAATATTGTAAAATACAGAACTGGCTGTGTGTGTTGGATCATCCTGAATTGCTAAATATTTTTAACTGAAAGGGAAAAGTTCATTCTCTGCTTCCAGTTTCCGCCAGGCAATACAATGTTGCAAAGTGGATGGAGAGGGGCCAGGGCTTTTGGCCGCACCCTTTCCCGACGACAACCGTCAGTTTCCGCTCCCGTTCCGCCCACTTGAAACTTAAAACCAGCCGGCAGCACGGACCAACGGGATTGGCTGCTCTGACCCATTCTACGGCAGAACAAGCCAATCAATTTGCCGTGCGTAAATTCCATTCATAAATACGTACAGCAATGATTATCATAAACCACTGCATCACCATTATCATCATTGCGATTGTTACAGTTATTAGCGTCATTGTTACTATGAAATGTTGATCCCAAGTTACTGTTAAAATGGGAATTTATACGGAAGCATTTTTTCTTCTCTCAACATCATAAGCTCCCCTCCCGATCCACTGACAGTGTTCATTTCTGGTTTAAATTAGGTTTATTAGCCCACTGTTCGACTGACTGAAAGACAACTGTCTCTTCATTCTAGTGAAAAGTAGGCAAACGCCTCATATCTAAATCAATTTTAGCCATTGTGTGGGGCATAAACAATGACACTGAGCTCTGTGATGTGATGTTTGAGATCTAATAGGCACTTTGTACTTAAACCCCAAAACATATCATGACAAGCACACACACAAAACCATGATAACTTCCCAGCATCAGCAAAGCACAGAGAGCAGCATCCCTGTTTGGTCTGAGGTGTTTGCCGGTTAGATCTCCTCCTCTCTTACCTGCTTGAGTCGAGCAATGAATCAGCAGCAGCAGGCAGCATATGGTCAGTCCGGTGATTCCCCTCCACATCCCAGACGTGTCCTCTCCTCCTTTGGCCATTCACGCTGATTGACAGCTATTGAGAAGTCAATACAAGTACTGTGGAAGAGTGGCTGAGCTCCCTGAGGAATGAAACAAGTGTGCGCAAAAGGCTCTTGCTCGGACGGACGGGACAGGGAGGAGAGACAGCGTGCGTGGAGCTGTGCGTAAAGGGCGAGCGCCAGGGAAATATTAGGGGGTTTGAGTCACATCTGACCATTTTCTAGGAGGACGGAGGGCGGTGCCAAGTCAATGGCGTGATGTTTGAGAGTAGACGTGAGCACCGCCGGGGGGAGGAGCCGCGATGTTACTGTTATCATCCTCCGTGTGGGTCCGTGTCGTCCTTACCTCACCCTGCTACACCCCCTCACCACCACCACCACCACCACCACCACACACACCCACACCTCTCGTGTGTGTGTGTGTGTATGCGTATATGAGAGACACGAGAGAGAAAGTGAGAGAGAGACAGAATATATGCATGAAAAAATCCCACACGAGCGTACTGAAAGAAAAGAGAGGATGACTTGCAATAAATAAATAAATAAATAAATAAATGACAGTAATTCAGTAATTCATATTCCAGTGGCACATCATCAGTACACATTCGGAGTAAGTCCGTGTGGGAATATTATATGGCTACCACGCGGGAGGGAAAGTAGTGATACGGCCACTATACACTCACCACTGAGAACTGCAGATAAGGTATAAGCTCCTACAGGAATACTGAAGTTTTTATTATTATTTTTCCTTCACGTGGAGGTAAAGCACAGGGAAAGAACAGAAAGACAGTGTGTATACAGATGTGAGCACGTGGCAGCCAGCAGCTGTTATCAATCAACTTGTATTTGCGGGGAATGAGTGTTGAAGGTGGCGCATGTGTGCGTAAAAGCCGCTGTCTCTACCCTACAGATGAGGTGCAGCCACATCTCTGCTTATATAGTTGTCATTAACGAGAGACACGTTTTGTTGTTGTTGTTTTTTTTTTTATTTTAATCCTCTTGGTCGGGGAGGTAAAGCAACTTATATTTTTTATCTGACATTTCATGGTACAGAAGAAGAAATAAAGCTCCGTATCTTCTCTTTTTTTAATTTACAGCTGTAAAATGAATGACCTCTGATTATTCCGATGTCATGGTGTTGATTTAGATTCGAGCTGCGGATTTAGTTTTCAAGAGACTAAAAAAGTAGGCCTAACTGCACTTGGTGGGGACAAGGCCAGATGCATCATCAATTAGATCCATTCTTGCAAATAAAACCAGGTGAAAATATCACAAGTGGTTAGTATTGCATCAATATTTTTTTATTTAATTAGACCTAAGACTCGATTTTCACTTTGATGCATTCGGGTCAAGGATGTAGCCTAATAATCTGATAAATTGTATCATGTGGGAGGTATTTAAAGTCAGTATATGCGGGCTTTGATTTTAATTTGGCATTGTTCACGCTGGTTCTTCTCAAAAGCAATCAGAACATATGGAAGTACAGAACATCACGTTCATCATCACACACACATCATTCAGGGCACACACTGTGTCCTCGATGCATGACAACCTGCTCAGCGAATGTGGCAGGACGACTGACAGGAGGAGATACTCTGAGTCACTATGAGGGGAACGCTCTCCAAGGAAAGCAGGTTTTACTACGGAGAGCCAAATAAATCACTGACCCACTGCCCCCCTCCCCCCACCCCTCCTCGATTTATTTAGAAAGGCATCATCAGTTCACGATTCAACACTGATGGGAAATCCACTCTGTTTACATTTTCCTGAAGGCAGAACTGGCTTATCTCAAAAAGTGACGGGTAGTTCACTTGGTAGTGTTTATGTATTAAGGAAAGTTGATTCTCTCTCTCTCTCTCTCTCTCTCTCTCTCTCTCTCTCTCTCTCTCTCTCTCTCTGTCCCCTGCCCTTCCTGTCTCTCTCTGCTGGGACCACTGAATAAAGCAGAAATGCCAAAAGAAGAAAAGGAAATCTGACTATGATTATTAAGAAATTCCTCCACAAATAATTCAAGCCCTTCTTGCTGCAGAAAGAAAATGACCAGACTATTTTACACCAAGGGTCTAATTTAGATCATTAAAAAAAATAATAATCAATAATTAATTAAATAAATAAAATAAAAAGCATTTAGTGATCACATTCAGTGGAATGAAGGACAGCGTTTTGGTTTGGAGAACATGCACACGGCCCACACATCGCACAAGGCCACATTCATGTTTATGGGGTGAATCAGTCAGAGAAATGGTTTCCATCAGGAGCTATTTTGTGTGTGTGTGTGTGTGTGTGTGTGTGTGTGTGTGTGTGTGTGTGTGTGGAGAGGGGGAGAACCAGTAACTCTGAGCTCCTGGTAAAGCCAGGGAATGAGCTGTGGGAGGTATCTGTGGAATGTCGAAGTGGCTGCTGGTTTACATATTCTACATCTCTACTAACTACTAGCTGTGTGTGTGTGTGTGTGTGTGTGTGTGTGTGTGTGTGTGTGTACTATGTGCACATGGGGATGTGCACATAGTACATTTCCACCCGAGCTTGTCACCTGACAGATTTAGTAACTCATCAACTGCACTGACTTGAACACAAAACCAGACTTTTCACATTTCTTTGACTTCCATTATCACACTTTCACTGTTACACTGCAAAAACGCAAAATCTTACCAAGATTATTTGTCTTATTTCAAGTCAAAAATGTCTTATTACTAGTCAAAATATCTCATTACACTTAAAATAAGACATGATCACCTCAGAAGTAACTTGTTTTTAGACAATTTTCACTTGTTTCAAGTGAAAATTCACTTTAAACAAGTGAAAATTTGCTTGTTTCATTGGCAAAATTTGCCAGTGGAAAAAGTGAAAATTCACTTGAAATAAGTGAAAATTTGCTAGAAACAAGAAACAAATTCTGACAATGAAACAAGCAAATTTTCACTTGTTTCAAGCAAATTTTCACTTGAAACAAGAGACAATTGTCTAAAAACAAGTTACTTCTGAGGTGATCGTGTCTTATTTTAAGTGTAATGAGATATTTTGACTAGGAATAAGACATTTTTGACTTGAAATAAGACAAATAATCTCGGTAAGATTTTGAGTTTTTGCAGTGTAGTTGTTCATCTTCTTTTGCCTTTTCTGCTGTAACCTTCTATTTATTTATGTGTTGTTTCATAGTTTTGCACATACTACACATTATTTTATGGATCTTTTATAGTTCTACATATTAATGCTCAGTAGTTTTTGTACTGTTTACTTTTGACATATGTTGCCATTGTACTCTTTATGTTGCTTTGAATGTGCTGACTGTTTTATTCCTTGCTCTTTGTCAAACCCTTTGTGAACTTTGTTTTAGAAAAGTGATACAAATAAAATTCTTCCTTCCTCTTCTTCCTCTTCTTATGTTCTTTATGTTCTTTATTTCAAGGATAGCCCCTTGAGATGCACCATCTCATTTTCGAGGGGGTCCTTACAAATAATGACAAACAGTACAAAGACACAGAGACACACACACTCACTTACCCACACACAGTCCAACAATGCTCCCCAAGGCAGCCCCACCCACCCACCCCCACCAGCCAGTGTTACACAGACAGAGTATGATAAAAAAAATCCCTCTGCAAAATAGAGGTAAGCCGGTGTCCACATAAACATACATTTACACACCTATTTAAATACTGCTTACATGCACCAGTAAAGTATACAGTACATATTTATACACAAGTTCACACATATATATAATGCAGTGGACAAAAGAGAACAAGTATGAATAGAGTGAGTCCTGGAGAAGAAAAAGTAAGATACATCAGAAACAAGAGCAGGATGTTTGAAAATGCATAATTAAAGATGATTTAAAGATATGAAAGGAAGTGATAGACCTAAGTGAGGAAGGAAGGTTGTTTCAATCTGATGGAGCTTTAAATCTGAATGCACGACGACCGATTTCTTTGCTGATTCTGGGTGTAAGTAGAAACAGATGAGAGGAATTAAAAGTTGTTTCAATTATGAAGGGAAATTGAAATGAATAGGGAATTTGAAAATAAATATTGACCAATGGAATTGCCTTCTGGACTTGGGGGTGAGCCAGTTCAAGGACTCATACATTAGACAATGATGGGTTCTATACGGACACCTGAGCACAAATCTACAAAGACTGTTATATAATACATTAAGAGGACGGAGATTTGTGTCAGAGGTGTTACCATAGATAGCATCAGCATAGTCCAATATTGGGAATATTAATTGCATTATAATTCCTTTCTGGACTTCTTGTGAAAAACAGTCAACAGAACGATAAAGTGATTTTAGACAACCAGATATTTTCTTGTGACATCTGACCAACTACAGCTGCAACTAATGACTAGTTATAAATGACTGTTGTTATCATTATTATTATTACTCAATTAATCATTAATCATTTCATCTATCAAAAGTAAAAAATAATCATAAATTCTCCTTACAATTTACAAGAGCCCAACATGATATGATGATAAAATTGCTTAATTAATGTGACCAGGAGAATAAAGTTCCAGTTTACAATGGAAGAGTAAAAAGCGAGCAAATCTTAGAATTTAGCAGCTGTAATTAGTAAATATTTAATTTTACTTGATAAATGACTAAAAGATCCACTTGATAATCAAAATGATAATTAATTTTCTGTTGACTGATAAACAAATTGTTTAAGCATGCATGGGTGCAAAATAAATAAATAAATTAATTAATTAATAAAAAAAAAAACAAATAGAAGTAATTAATCTTTATTCTTGAAAAGATGAGATAAAATTGCATCTTCCCTGCTGTAACACAGACACACTTTTCCAGATACAGAAAATTCCCCAAAAAAACTCTTAGAAGCAGAAGTAAGGATGTAAAAAAAAAAAAAAAAAAAAAAAAAAAAATGGGAGTCATACAACGACTAAACACGGTCATATCAGCAAGTTTGTGTATCAAACAGATGGATACACATTCTGAATACTGTTACAGTATAACATGTGTCTTGCTGTATCTAATGCTGATATTGTGTGCGTATGCATGCGTGTGTGTGTGTGTGTGTGTGTGTGTGTGTGTGTGTGTGCGTGTGTGTGTGTGTTTTCTGGCCTTGACTTCTTGGTTAACCATGCTGCCATGTGAAGGCAGTCCTCTGCACTGGTATCATTCTGGTTTCTGATAACAGCTCAAGGCCTGCAGATTTGTTAAGTATTTGTATGACTGTGCACGAAACACACACACACACACACACACACACACACACACACACTCACACACACACACACACACATACACACAGGCCTGGAAGGTAGCTGTGATGACAGTGATTATAATGATAATTTCATTCTTACAGGGACTGATAAGATTACAGCTAACATGTGCACACCTCGTACACACACACACACACACACACACACACACGTTTGCATGTCTTTTTGTATGTCGGACCATCAGGTAGCTCCCACAGCTCAAGGTCAATGGGCATTTAGGTTTCACCCCCCTGTTCTCCCCTCTCCCATTCACTGGCTTCATGCTTAACTTCTCAATGCCTCAGGAGATCAAGACACACTATCTAAAAACAAGCGACGACTTTCAGTTCCCCAGAAACACCAAGACTCATTTTATCAGGCTGCCATCCACTTTATCAGTGAGTCACAGCTCGTTAAAAAGACACAGTTTGTATGTGTGTGTTTGCTCTGGGTGCCTGACTTGATCAAACAACCACAATGGAGCATCCGGGCTCTTACTGTACATCACCATGAGACTGCTGCTTCTGCTGCTTCTGCTGTCTCTGTTTTGGGGTTTCCAGTGGCTGGTCTTGTGCCCACCCCCTGCCCCGGTGCTCCTCCTCTGCCAGATGTTAACCGTTGGTTTCCAGTTGCTAAAAAGCTCCAGGGTTCCTAGAAGTCAGGAAACAACTCCCTCCCCTTCTTCCTCCCCTCTATTTGAAGGAAACGCTTCAAACTCAAACACGGGCCCTGCTGTCGAGATACTGTTCATAACCACACACACATTCACACATTCAGACACGTGCAGGACACACACACACACACACACACACACTTCTAGGTCATCCCGAGGGAACTGTACATTTAACATATCTCTCTCTGTGCTGGCGAACCTTCCAAAACAAAGTATAAATAAATACCACGGTTGTTATATCAACTGGATAAAGAGGTATTCATTTATCAGCATGACTTTACTGAGATGTGAATCGAGGGGGGGATTAAAATCCTAAATTACACACTGAAGGTTGGAGCCAGTGGGCGGGAGGGTGTAAGGTCATACCGAGTTAAATAAATATGACCAGGAAAATAGCTACACTTAATTGTAATTTTTAGTGTTTCACTGTTTTATGTTTGAGTATAACATGTTGAGGAAAAATTCCAGGCCCACGCTGAGTTTGAAATAAAAAAATCTAGATTTACAAAGGTTGCCCTGCTTGCAGAGGCGCCAATGCAATAACAGGATGGGTTTGTATGAGATCTCCTCCTAGTGGACAAACGGGGATATTACATCCTAGAAAACTACCAAGGGTTCCCCATTGTTAGTGGTTTATTTAAACCAAAAATTACAGTCCTAGTGCATCATGGGTGATTTACGAACGTTAATCAGTGGGTCCTCTGGCCCCTCATCACTGTGTACATATTGCTGAACAACCACAACATGACACATTTCAAAGTGTCTGGTAATCCTAAATATAGTAAATACAAATGAAGTAGTTAGTGGGCACTGCGGCAGCTGTCTGATGTGCCTCTCAAACATATTGGAGGTGGTTCCTCACACCTGCTCTTCACAGATTTAGACAAACGTCCCACTGTGTGCTGCTACAGGACACACAGAGCAACAAAGCACATTTTAAGAGGTCTGTCCCACCCACTCCTATCCTATTTGTTTATATGATTTTTGTATATTTTTTATTCTCTCTTTAAACTGATCACTTTCAGGCCAAAGACAAATTTCTAAATGTGGAAAGTAAAGATTGTTGTATTGTATTGTACTTTATTCTGTTCTAAAAAAAAAAAAAAAAAAAAAAAAAAAAAGAGACCCATTAGACCAAAACGTAGTTGGATCCTTCTGATTTCAGTTACTTCTAGTTATTGGCACCACAACTACCAAGTGCAAAGTCATCAAATATTCATTCATTCATTCATCTTCTAAACCGCTCATCCTTACTAGGGTGTCATCAAAAATCTCCATAAGTAATGACATAACAAATCATACCAACAACAACCACTTTTACTGCAATTTATTGTTCCTTTTGGGTTCCAGCAACAATGACACAACACAACACAAACAGATCCCAATAATTTAGTGGAGAAAATGCTGATGCTTTGGTCGTACGTTCTCAACCCTAGTTATCTATCCTAATGGAGAAAGTAACAGTACGTCAGACTTGAGCGCTATACACACATGCATAGACGTTGTACTCTAAAAATACTCTATACAGTATATCCAACACCATACAGCCATAAGGCATTCACAAACAGAGAGGAGCGACTGTCCCTCTGGTCCTTTGTCTTGAAATCAAAAACATAAAAAGTGCCAAACTACATCAAACTGTCAGCCATTTTGAAATTCTAAAATCACCACACAACACAGAAGAAGAAGCAATTAAAAGATACAGTACTCCTTGATGAATTACAACCTCAACTTTTTTCTTTTTTTGTCTACAATCAACAATAATAAGTGCTTATATTGGAAGAGTAACAGGTAAGCAGCAGCAATGTGGGATAAGTTGTTTTGTACAGTATAAATGTCGGGAGTGAATCGGGCTCGACTCCATTTAAACTCAGACACATGAGTGTGTTGAGCTGCTAAAGAGGTTTTGAGAAGTCTGGAAACCGCAGCGGGCTGTATTTCCAACCCAAACAGTGAGCCCCGGTCAGAAATATGTGATGTACACACACTTAGGTAATCACACCGGCTCCAAAGCGGCTGCCTGCCAGAGCCTGCAGTTGTAACACACCGCCCCAGTGAAGCAGAGGTCAAACATCGTGTTTACCCCCAGAAGAAGGAAGGTGAGGTGGAGTGGGGGCTTTACGCTGGGCAATAAAGTGTCTCTGTCTCTGAGTGTTTACATACAGCGTTGTTTACATCACTCGTTAGATTACTCGTTTCCATCCGTTCTAACTTTTCAGGTCAGCTATGGTATCGTTTTTAATTCCAGTTCCTCTAGAAAATAGAAAAACCGATGTCAACATAAATTTGGGTGAACACAAGTTAAATCAGCAAAATATATACAATATCCAGATGTGCTGTGTTAACGTACACTTAACACACATCGGCACTGGGGTTCAATTAATTTAATTTTCATCCCATTTTTACAAATTAATTTTTTTCACATAGTCTTGGAATAATTTCATTTTCCGCATCAAATGGGGCGAAGACCCCCCTCAAAGGATTTTAGAGCGTGCTATCGAGTTATGTTTTCGATTCAAGCACTGCGCTTTTGGCCAGTTAATCCTAAAAGATTAAGTTTACCTGTTATCGTGGTTGATCAAGTAGGTCTTGAACAACCAAACACAGACACCACTCTTATCTCCTCCACAGAATTTTGCAGTGCAGAATTGGGATGGCAAGATATAAAAGGTCATTTTCAGCATGAAGACTTTTTTTTTTTTAACTGGGGTCACAGCAAATAGAACACAGTATAATGTGCACAGAACATAACCTGATTAACCTGATAGTGGATTGTATGATATTGTTGTCCTATATTATTGTACTGTATATATTGTTTTCTTTTCTTTTCTTTTTTTTTACTGACCAGACAATTTTCCCATCTGTGGAATACAAAGTTGACCTGGATCTGTACCAGTACTGAGGGATGCCAGTTCCCTTCTGTTTTATGTCTAGGCACACAGGTGGACTTGACAAAGGCATGGAAGAAATACTGTAGTTTGTGAAGCTTGAGTTGGTGGAATATCCCTTTATGCCCCATTTACTTCCCTGTTACAGTTTAGGACTCCTCGTCGGTGGCACTGGGGGAACGCTCCTGGGAAAGAGAACAAGTGGAATTAGGGGAATAAAGTACAGAGAGACAAACAGATTGTGATTTGGTGAGTAAATTCACTCTCCATCTGTGAAACTGTACAGAGCGGCCACTGTGCATCTCTCTCTCTCTCTCACACACACACACACACACACACACACAGCCATACCTCTTCCTGCTCCTCTTCAGAGTCATCATCGCTAACAACAGGTTTGGCTCTAGTGCGTCCTGTACGTCTGTTGCGTCCCTTCCCTCGCTCTCCGCCCTTTTCCCTCCGGCCGAGACGGATTTTCACCTTCACAGAGCGAGCTGGAGATGAGACACACACACACACACACACACACCACATGGTTACTGTGTTACTAAACCTAAGACGGAAAAATGTGCAAAAAGGACCAACCGAAAATATGAAACTGACTTGAAACTAAACTGTGCTCCTAAAAATTGCGATATAGCAAATGTGCACCGTTGCAGTACTGTGAGTCATGAATGAACCCTGATCAACTATCGGTATGCGTTATGGTTACTCACAGATATAAAACAGGTCATCTCAATGCATTACACAGAGGCATGACCACTGAAAAAGTAAATGTAACAAAATAAAGGTAAACTAAAACAGCACATTTATGGAAAAAAAAAAACAAAGTAAGATGTGCAAACGACATCTGAAGATGATCTCACACTGCGGTGCAAATCATCAAACTATAATAGTCCTGGCTGTGATGCATGATCACATAGGCTGGTGCAAATAAACCAGTACCAGTTCCTTCATTTCTCCTCTCCTCTCATTTCATCTTTGACTGCTCTGCTCACACACACATGCTTACATTCAGACTCCGATCCTTCCTCCTGCTCCTCCTCCTCTTCCTCACTCTCTTCTCCCTCGCTTTCGTCCTCCTTCTCGATCTTCTGTCTCAGACTGGTGAACACCGACTGGAGCACGATGGAGTCCTCGTAGATCTGTTCCCATGAAGACAGCATGTCATGTATGCATGGCTTACGTTGACAGCAAGGTAAGAAATTCAGAGTTTGATGGTGTGTGTGTGTGTGTATTTGTGTGAATGAGAGACGCAAAGAGCAGAAGTGAAACATACAGGCAGCTCTTGCTAAACCAGTAATGATGCATCAACACTTTGAGGTTCATCAAAATCAAACTGACAGTGAGGCAGTTACGGCTCCTCAAAGTTTGACATTTTAACCATAAACCCTTTGAACTCTGATTTTCCCTTAAATTCACCCTAAAGGTTTCCATATTGTACAGTGATGTATCTGCTGGTTCCAACACTTTAATGAAGCTACAAGCTGCTTTTTTTCCATTTTTTATGGCTGCAGGAGCATGCAGCTTTACATCAAACAGAATATATCTAGATGTCTTGTGCATCATTTATACACATCCCTGTAATTCAGCAAGACGTATTTGGTATCTTTGGAAACATTTGGATCTCCACTAGAATTTAAAATAAAGTTATGGGTTTGAACACATCTCGGCTGTACAGCATATAGTTTTTTTTTTTTTAATGAACCAGCTGATGGGACGGGTAGGCCTGAAGACATTAACTACAGCACCCCGTAAGGACAATCAGTGCAACTTTTTAAATTTCAAAAGGACAGACCCCAACTTCAATGCATAGGGGGTGAAAATATGACAGGGAAACGTATGTGAGCTGGTCTCAGACCCAGCTGTGTGTGATGCAGACACAGAGACCAGGTGCTTGTCTGTGTTTATGAGTGAGTGCAGGGCAGCTCGCACCAGAGATCCCTCCAGGTTGAAGGTCTGAGCGTTCTGGAAGAGCAGCATGACGTCTCTCTCCAGGTCGCCCAGACTGCGGTAGCGGTGACTCCGAATCCTCTCCTATGGTGCAGAATAAAATGGAGAAAAACAGACTATGTCACTGATGAATACAGTCTTGATGTCTGTATTTCTTCAGATGTATCTGCAGATTGACGTTGTATATAAGAAAAAGAGACGTGTGTGAAATAACACACAGTCAGTTGTCAACATTGCAAGAACTCTTCCAAGCCAATACGAGCTCTCTTATCTGGATCAACATGATGGAATACAACTTTATATGTATTCTGTTTGTTCCGTTGTTGTATTCTTGTCTGTACAATCACCCAAATTTGCCCCATGTGATTCTCTCGTGTGAACTAGCCTTGATCTTCCTGAAGTCGACAGGCTTGCGGATCAGTTCGTAGTACTCTGGCAGCTCTTTACGAGACGGCAGCTGGATGAACACCTCGCTCAGCTGACGCCCACTGGTGCTGCAGGTTGGGACACGATCCAGGTGAACCAAAAATAAGATATTTTGTTGTCATGACATGGAAGACCCTACTGATGTCACGTTATAAATGTTGATTTGAAATGTTATGGCTCAACATTGACGGTAGGGGAGAGTGGGGTAATTTGTGCCAAAGGGCAAGTAGTGCCACCCCTGTTATCTAGAAAACCATAGAAGAAGTTGGTCATGTGACCACATATTTTTGAAGAGGCATCCATTTCACTCATCCTGCAAAGAAGGGAGACACATGGCTTGAGAGGTAAGCACATTTAAGTTCAAAAAACATTTTTTTTGCCCTCCAAAGTAAAATTTCCATGATCAAGGTTTTTTGATTGCTGTGTTTGAACAATTATAGAAAACTTTGAAAACAGTTCACACAGGTTTTAGTACTTTAGTAAGCTACACCATGAGTCTATACAGTTAGCATGATGTTAGCTCAAAACAGCTGGGGGATGCATTTTTTTCAAAATGGTGGGCTTGGGGTAATTTGTGCCAAAGGGCCTGGGGGTAAATTGTGCCAGTGGCACAGTTTGTGATTATATACTATATATTACTTTATTGTATTTTATTGTTATTGTACATTGTCTTCTTACCTTTGATCACTCAAACTATTCAGATTCAGATGAAGATGATTTGCAGGTGCTCATTTTGGAATTTTTATTTTGTTCTGGGTATGTGTTCATGTGGCGCTAGGCCTTGTTATAGAAAAGTGGCCTGTGATCTTGTTAAAATAATAAATAAATGTTAAATAAATAATTTTGGATTGAATTTGTTTTGCTTTTATATAGCATTATCATTTGTGAGATTAAAATGATCTGTTTTACTTCAGTTATCAATGGCACAATTTACCCCAGTGTATTCTCTCTAATGGCACAATTTACCCCACACCAGGGGCAAGTTGTGCCACAAAACCACTTTTTTTTTGAAAGCTATATTTCTCAAACAGTTTATATAAGATCCAAAGTGATTGTTCCCAGGGATGCACAACATCTTAAACTATATGTGCATATTTTAGTTGGAGGCATTACTGTAATCCCCTTGCTTTAAAGGCACTTTAAGTAAAAATTGGCACTATTTACCCCACTCTCCCCTACCCCATGATTGGTACATCATCAAACTTCCCCATGACAGATTGTTCTCTAAAGGCCCAAATGTACATCTTCAACTAAGGGCTAAGGATGCCTGTCGTCCATTGCTTGGATTAACATCTATATAAATAATAGTCACATTTACAGAGTACAGATGAGTAAGCTGTCTTGTTAAAGCAGAGATCCATCAGAAACATCTAGTGGAGCGGCAAAATCTCACTCTCTATTCTATATCTTGGGTTGTTGATACTGATCAACACTGCTTTCTGTTGACATTGATCAACAACCCTATCAACCACTGCAGAGATAATATGGTCATTTTGTGCAATGCAATTGTAAAAATCTTACCTACTGCAATATGTCTTAATGCGGCTAGACACATGTCCTGTGCTATAAAACATGTTTAATGTTTCTCACACTTTCTTTCTCAACTTCTCAACACAAAAGGCTATGAGAAGTACACGCAAAACATTACACGTACTATACATCTAAGAGCACCTCAATGCATGCAAGAAACTGCTGCAAGAGCACAGCTGCTTTCTAAGGCAACGCAGGTTCCTTTTTTCTACCTGTCCTTGTATTTGATGACAGCATCCACGATCTTCTTCATCTTCTTGGTGAGGGTAGGAGGGTTGGGCGAGAGTTTCTCGGCAGGCGGTCGTCCCCTCTTCCTCTGCCGCTTCCCGTCCTCATCTTTGTCCCCTCGTCCACGGCCCCCCGAGGAAGAGGAGGGACCGGGGAGATCTATGTCGCGGTCCCGCTTCCTCTTACGGGTCGTCTTCTTGTGACGTACCTCTTCCTCAATCTCCTCCAGGGTGCCCTCTTCTATCGCCTGCGCAGGGTGCAGGTGAGGACATGCAGAGATGGTCATAAAGGAAGTGAAATCAAACAAAAAGAACAAAGCCAAAAATATCTATGGAAGATAATTCAAGATACAAGCTGGCAGAATAGACATCTATTACCAAACGCCCACAGCCCTGTAAACGACTATCCTCTCCTTTCACATCGTTTTTATCCTTTGTTCCCTGTGGTTACCAACCTTGAGCCACTGCTTCTCTGTCAGTGAGTCGCTGTAGTCCACCTCCTTGCGCTGACGAGAACCTCGTCCAAACATTTTCTCCTCCTCCTCCTCACAGGTCAGCCGCTCTACCTCGGCGTCATCCTTCATGATCCAGGTGGGTAGCTCGTCTTCCTCCATCAGACGAGGCTTACGCCGCGGGTTACGAGCCTCCTCACGACGCCGGTCCAGGTCCATACGCTGGGAGACGGACGGAGGGAGGGAGACAGAAGGGAAGAAACAAAATTATAGGGAAAACATTGTTGAATGTGTTTGTATGACTATACAGTAGGTATTATTTTATCTCCCGAACAGATACACACACACACACACACACACACACACACACACACACACACACATGTGCACAGACACACACACTGACCATGAAGTGGTCAAACTCCTCCTCACTCCTGGCGATCATCTGGTTGACTGTCTCATCATCTGGGACCTCGTCCTCCTCCTGAACCAGTAAGCAGAATATAACTATACACACACTTTAAAGTTAACTGTATTTTAACCATTTTTGCTGGTGAAAGGGTAAGATGTGTAAAAAGACAGACACACGTGCATGCACTCTCTCTTTAACCCCCAGACCTCGTCTTGCTCCTCATGCTCCAGGATGGCCTGCAGGAAGGCCCTGCGCTCGTGGCTGGAGGACTTTTGATCAAACATGCCGGCCTGGATGACCTTCTGGTCCACGTTTAGTTTGTACTTGGCGGCTGCCAAAATTTTCTCCTCAACGCTGTTGACAGTGCAGAGACGCAGGACACGCACTTCGTTCTGCT
Source organism: Myripristis murdjan (assembly GCF_902150065.1). Lineage (NCBI taxonomy): Eukaryota > Metazoa > Chordata > Actinopteri > Holocentriformes > Holocentridae > Myripristis > Myripristis murdjan. The sequence continues at coordinate 16,026,869 of NC_043980.1, forward strand.
GGCCAATTCGGTGTGCTCTGTCCTGGGCCTGTAGGTCCTGGAGAGTAGTAGGGTGAGAGTGACAATGTCATGTAAAAGATCATATCAACAGTCTGTTGTAGAGGTACAAAAAGTCTTTCAAAAATCCCTTTGTTGGACTCGAACAAAGGGACTTATTGGTGATTAGTCAATTAACAACTTTTCTTCAACTCTGGATTGATTGAAGCCTTCATCTGAATCCACATGCAGTGCATTTGTCTTGTAGGCATTATATTGTACCTCCAACTATTTATGCATTTCACTATTAATGACAGCTTATGTTGTTCCAAAGGGTAACGAAATGTTTCATGAGACTGAGATCTAGCCAAATTCACAATATATTTTAAATGATCCAAACCACATTTCTCCAAATCCTGAGAAACTGCCTTTCTGAAGATCTGCCGCCCTCTGGTAATAAGTAAGTGTTTATTGTGTTTGAATAAATGTGCATCCTACCTGGTGCGGGTTCCAGTCAGAGTCAAAAATGACCACGGTGTCTGCAGACTGCAGGTTGAGGCCGAGACCTCCGGCTCTGGTGCTCAGGAGAAAGATAAAGTACTGGGACTCTGGATCGTTAAATGTCTTCAGTAACATCCCTCTATCTTCAGCCTTGGTGGTGCCTGAAATGTAAGGGGTTGAAGAAACGTGACAGAAAATAAGTGAGCGAGAGAGAAAGCGGACAAACAAGGAAAGAAAAAATAAATGGGATGGATGCATACAAGCTCACTCTGACATGAATATACACAGACAAATATAAACCCACATTGGTCAAATGAGCCCCTCACCATCAAGACGCAGGTACTTGAAGTTTCGGTAGGCAAAGTAATCCTCCATGATGGTCATGAGTGACGTCATCTGGCAGAAGAGAAGCACTTTGTGGTTGGTAGCTCTCAGCTTGGGCAGGATGCGATCCAGCACCTCAAACTTTCCTGATGCCCGATACAGGTCAGGACTGAGGGAGGAGAGGATGTACAGGATTACAGATGGGGAGACGGTGTGTGCGTATGTGCTGCATGCATTTGTAGTGAAGTGCAATAGACATAAATATAGCATTTACCCTTGGACGATCCCACCAGAAAATCCCAAATGCTCAGAAAAGGATTCCTGCAAAAAATAGTCACCAATTTGAATTCACATTCCCTCTAACAGCATCATATTTACAGTCTTATAGTTTAGTGACTGTGGCTTTGATTTGAAGCTCATATTATGTATTTTGAGTTGAAGTGTTATATCTGAATAAGAAAATCGTCTTTGATTTTTCTCATGAACTTTACAGGGCATTTTAGCTGCTTGATCCTAAGATCACGACAGTCACATACTAAGGCTGGGCGATATGTACAAAATCAGATATCACAATATTTTTGACCGAATACCTCAATATTGAGACTGCAACGATGCTGATGAGGGATGCTTTCTCAAAATATTCACACAATGAGATTTCTGATAAACTGTCATCATTAATGAGGATATGAAGTCCACACAGGTAGAGACAAATAATAAAACAGCGAGAACAGACTAATAAGTTCATAAAACTGCATCCCTTTAAAACCAGGAAAAGACGTTTTACCATATCACAATATAACAATATCCAAAATACCAGACATTATCTTGTCTCATATCACGATATTGCTATATATATATAGGCTATATATAGATCACCCAGTCCTATCACAGACATTTTCACCTGTCGATTGCACTGAAGTGAATGAATAACTGGCATTGTTTGCATGTTACTGCCCACCTCTATTTGCTGGAACATGTAAGGGTGGTTACAAATCTTCCTCAGCTGCATGATGGTGTTCATCAGAGTCTTTGTGCCTCCTTTCCCCTGGAATACACAGTAACATGAAATACATGGTACATCACAGCACTCTATCACCTGTTATTCTATCCCATTATACCTAATCATATTATGCTGTGCAAATGCAATTTTCATCAAATAACAGACAAGCTCAAGAGACTTTTTTTTTTCCTTCTGGTCTTGTCTGGTAACAAAATGCTGCCTCACACCAAAAGTGTTGTTGCCCTCACCTTTTTGTCTTTCTCTGACCCATCAGTCAGCAGGACGCCCTTAGCCTGCATGTGCCTGTACAGCACCCTCTGAAGAGACGACATGTCACACTTGATGACATATTCCACCTGAAGAACAGACAGGAAAAGCTGACTGGGTGAGCAAGAGCAAAACTGCACATATGACTTTGTGACAAATCAAACATTTCAGCATATAAGATGTTAGAGACACCAAAGACAACCAGACACAAAAGCAGAGATTTGCTCACCAAAGCTGCAGGCTGTGATACAACTTGCCTCTCCATTTGGTAGATAGTGTACATTACATCCATACACACATATTGTTATCGCTTTTTTTGCTTGTTTATGTAACGAGTGTGCTGATAAATGTAAGCCATACCTTCTCTGGAAGCTGTGCCTCCACTTCCTTTTTCAGCCTGCGTAACAGGAAGGGGCGGAGCACTTTGTGCAGACGGCGGATGATCAGGATGGTCTCCTCTTCATTCAGATCCACCTGGAGAGAGAGAGAGACGACACTGATGGTTTTTACTACTGATCCATTTTAATACTAACCAACACTGAAAACCCATGCAATTATAGTGACAAAATCAAAATTAAGACAATTACCTCCATAATCAACATAGCTACTATCTACAACACTGCATTTTTTTTAAAGATTATTTTTTGCATTTCTGTTTTATTTGACAGTCACAGTAGAAAGAGACAGGAAAGGCAGGGAGGAGAGGGAGGGAATGACACACAGCAGATGGCCTGAGGTTGAATTTGAACCCAGAACGCTGTGATCAGATCTCAGCCTTAACAAGTGATACACACACTACCAGGTAAACAACTAGAGCAACCAACAACACTGCATTTAAAAATCTGGACTTTAAGTTTCTCATATCAGTTCAAAATGGTTTCCAAAGCTAATGAAATTTAATATTGTATACATTTAATTTTGCGCTCTTTAGGGTTGACGCTGAACTTGGCCACCTCCTGCTCATCTCCAGCTGTCAGACGTATAAAGTTAAGTGTCACACTCGCGTGTTATGGCTACAGATTTACACCATGATGTGAAGAGGCTAAAAGAGAAAACCCACACACCTTCTCTCCGGTCATGGCGAATGGGGCATTGAACCACTGCTCGAAGGTGCTGCAGCTCTTGAAGATGGTGGGCAGGAGGAAGTTGAGCAGCGCCCAGAGCTCGGGCAGTTTGTTCTGCAGCGGCGTGCCGGTCAGCAGCACCCGCCGCGGGGCCAAGTAATGAGTGTTGAGAACCTGGGTGAGCTTACAGTGGTGGTTCTTCATACGGTGACCCTCGTCCACTATCATGTACTTCCAGCGGATCTGGTGAGGGTGGAGGGGAGAGGAAGGGAGAGGAAGGGACAGGAAAGGAAATGGTCACAGGATCAACAGAATCCAATCTTGCAAATTCGGGAGATCTAAAAGTATCTGCAGTATCGCCTCATTGCTTATGTCAAACACAAAGTGCTCAAACAGTCAGGCAGATTTCTTGTCCAGTCTCTTCCCGTGCCTCAAGCTGGCCCAGTCCCGAACCAAAGCCGGAGCGACCACGTGGGGAAACTCCTGGCTGAACTACAAAACCCACCTGGCAGCACCGTCAGGAGGCCTACATGAGTACATGAGAGCATAGCAGCGTGACGGCCACAGAGGACAGTGGGAGATGCAGTTCAACTATACAGGCGGAGATGGTGTGTGGCAGCACTGAGATGCAGCACAGGGCGCTGTCAGATCGGCCAGGCTCCAAGACTTTTAGAGGGTTTGAGGGGTTTGGGGGGGGTGGACACCGAAAAAAAAAATCATCTACACCTCATGGAAAATCAAATGAGCAGCAATTTTTAAAAACCAAAAGCAACAAAATCTTGATGCAAGCATGACAGAAAAAAAGAGAAGAAAGATATTTGCGTTTGTTACTGTAGAGTGCATTTTTCTGAGTGTGTGTGTGTGCATTTGTGTGTACCAGTCTGCCAATGTTTGTGTGTGCACGCCCCATCTCACCTTGGCCAGTACTTGTTTATCCTTGATGATGTACTCGTAGGTGGTGAGCAGAACGTTGAACTTGCCGCTGCGCAATTGAGGGACGAAGGCTCGTCTGGCAGCAGGAGACCCCTGAGGACAAACAAACCAAAAACAACTTTAATATCCAAACTATACAATCATTTTTTTTCAACATATCATGTTTATAATCTTCTATCGACATGAGGCAAAGCTCCCTTAGAATTAATTAGTGCCTTTGGGAAAAAAAAAAAACATACACACAGGAAAGGAGCTATTGTCGATGTACACACTTGGGTCTATACATCCTTAAGGCTTAAATGAGGCTTATGATAGAGCTAGGTTGTATTTCCTAGATCCTGGGTACATTTACCTGATGACAGCTCACGTCTGTACATGCAATTATCCCAGTGTGTAAATATGTGCATTGCTTCCTTCCTGTCGTTTGTGCATGCATACAAAAAGACCTCGCTTTCTTAACTAGAAAAGTGTGTGTTACCACAGTTGTGACACCCATCTGAAAGGGTTCTTACATATCCTGGCCCATATATTTTCACTGATTGGAATCCCTGTTCTTAATTTAATCTAATTTAATTTTCTTTGATGATATACATAACAATATGTGCAGAGGTTGTTCTTCTTTCTTAGTTCTGCCTTTCCTCCTCCACCTTCTCTGAATTGTTCTGTGAGTGTGCAGCGGTTTTTATGTTGCAGACCACTGTGCATACAGGAAGTTAAGAAAAAGTCTGTGCGGCATGGCTGCTAAAACTCACCTTGTAGGACACTTTAACAACGGTCGGTGCCCACTTGTCAAACTCATACACCCAGTTAGAGAGAGTTCTGTCAGTGAGAGAAAAATCATTCTTGGTTATTGATAGTTCTTCTGAGTAATGATGCATAATGGTTTTAATGAGTCATTTCATGTGTAGTGTTTGTGTAGTAGTATACAGTAAGTATACAGAAAAAAAGGGCAAATAATGAGGTGTAGCTCACGAGAGGGGTACAATGATGAGGTAGGGGCCGTTGAGGCGTTTGTACTCCATGAGGTACGTGATGAGGGCAATAGTCTGGATAGTCTTTCCCAGACCCATTTCATCAGCCAAGATCCCGTTCAGGTTGTTGTTGTAGAGCGACACCAACCACTCCAGACCTTTAATCTGACAGACAAGGAAAGATGGACATGAGAGTGAAGAGTAAAGCTTGAACGATGTATTGGCACTAATATATTGGTATTGGCATATATGCTGGCAGTACATACCGCAGTAAAGAGCATTTGAGATGGTTTAAAAACAGTGTTAATATTAAATGTACTACACTGTTTACAATACATTATAGCACATGAGTTGGCCGAGTAACGTATCACAGCTGAGCAGATGGTGGTACAGATTGTGTTACGATGTTGAGAAGTTTATTGTTAAACTGTAAAATGTCAAGCTGCCAGTATATATTGTTACTGGAAGTTTTTTTTACTCCAAACCATCAATATTGATATGGCCCTGAAATCCAGTGTTATTTGGTCTTTGGTGAGATGCAGTACAAAAATGCAATATCCCTCACAAATTAACAGACCAGAGAGGGAAAAAGTTCTTTGTATGATGTTGCAATTCCTACCAGTCATAGAGACTGATAAAAGACAGAGATGCTTAATGCCTCTTTTAAGCGTCTTGTGTATTGATTGGAGTATTGAGATGCAAAATTTACAATGACTGAACCCAGCGATAGGCAGGATAGGGTCTCCTTATCATGTCCTTGTCTCTCTGTGTTGTACCTGATACTGTTTGAGCTGGCCGTTTATCAGCAGACTGGACTGTCTGTCCACCTTCTCTGTGACAGCATGAGCCACAGAGTAATAGGACTGGAGTCCTCGGGCGAATGCTGCACTGCCATACTCATCATCGACATCCTGCTTGGCGTGCCTGTGGAGAAAACACATGATTTATCTTCCATTATGGCACCGTCAAACATTCCAGCGATGACAGTGATGAAAGACGTTGACGAAGGGGAGCTACGAAGGTGGACTCACTCGATGATGTGGCGGACATCCACTTCGGACACATCCTCGCTGTCGGGGTCAGGAATCTTCTTCTTTTCTTCCACTGGAGCTGATGATGGATGAGGCTCTTCTTCTTCCTCCTGCCAGAAGGCAGCATCCACAGCATGTCAGTCAAAAGGAGGATCTTCTGTCACAGGAGCAGTGTGTGTGAATCTGTCTTCAAAGATGCTTTACAAAAAACAACCCACCTCTTCCTCTTCCTCCTCCTCACTGTCTTCACTGTCTGAGCGGGGAGCCACCTCATAACTACATGAACATGTATGAAAAATATTAACGTAACATCTAGCAGAATATCCAGTAATAAGAACATATCATCGTCATGTACCTCATGTATCCTCATTGTAAATATGCAAGACCCCCAAACTGGTTACCCATATGGAAAAACACTTTGATGAACACTTTAACTCCATCTCACCCGGGGTTCATCTCCAACCAGGTCTCCAGCTGTCCAGCTTTGGGAGCATCGACCCCTGTGAGGATGTTACCACTGTCCACATGGATAACCTTCACTGGCAGGTCACTCATCTGGCTCGTCTCGTCCAGAGGCTGCAAGGAGGAAACAACATCAGAAACCATGAACTATTCTGCTAGACTGTGACTGTGACAAATAGTTTTTGGACAGGGCTTTTGCAAAAAATATTTTCAATACCTTAAATTTGAACACTGGCTAATCAAGATAATTTGGAGTGGACAGTAGAAAAAAATCTCACTTCGCTAGCTGCAAAAACACTTCACTTTTGCCTTTGGCTGATATCACAGATATTAAGTTTTACTTTAGGGGTTACAATGCTCCAGCTGATAGTCCTAACTAAAATGTTGGCTCTCCACTGACATTTTAATACACTGTAATATAATACTAACTATTAGAAAGGAGCCTCTGTATTGACACTGGTAGACATGTTTAGGATATGAGGGGACACTGAGATAACCAGAATGCAACAAATCAACAGATAAAATTTTAACATTATGTATTCACACAAGCCATTTGAATGGACATCTCTTGCTCAAACCTAGTGAAAAGATACAATACTAGGACTATGCTGGGCAGTTTGTTGCATCAAAATGTAACAAACTACATAATAAAACCAAGGGTCAATTTTTCAAAAGTTATGAGAAAACAAAAAAATAGAGCATACAGGGAGGTGCAAATTGAAGACGCGCAAGTGTGCATCTTGATACAAATTATACTTTTGCATGTCTTTTTTGCTATTTTTTGCTTATTTTAGTGGGTGTAATCTACACAAAGTTAGTTAATATCACTGTATCTGCTCACCTCTCCATCAGGCCCCAGTGCAGGAGTTTGTCCTTCAGCGTTCTCCAACTGCAACACAAGAGTCACCAAAGCACTGAATGGATCACTCACAAAGTTAAAGTCACTGATACATCACAGCAGCACAGAAAACAGTGGTCACTAGTAGTGCAGGTCAGTGCCAATATAAGAATGTCGATTACAAAATCCTGTATCAATGTATAGGCAAAAGGGGGAATCAATCAACTTGTGTGTCAAACAAGTGAAAACTGATTCCACCATGATTTGCACACTTGTGCTGCATGATGTTTGTGTTTATGCTCAGTAAAAATGTGGAAAGGGTGTTGCACTCAGCAGGCGGAGAGTGAAGAAGCACCTGCTGAGTTTGACCCCTTTTTGCTTCTTTTGGAAAGAAAGCATCCACTTCTCTTCCATACCTTCTTCTTTTTCTTCTTCTTTTTCTTCTTCTCTTTAAGAGCCTGCACAGCCTTGTGAGCTCGGACCAGTTCGGTAAGGTTGGCCACATACTCGTCCGTCTGCTGAAGCAGGTAGGCTAGACGCTTGTCCTTCTTCTGGTCAATCAGCTTACGGTAGCCCTCCTCATCTTCAGCCTGGGTTGACAAAAAAGACACATAGTGTGTGTGAGTAGTGTGTGCGTGCTTGCACAACTGTGCACCTGTACGTCTGTGTTGCACTCTTGTAATTTCCCCTTACCATGAGCCTCCTCATTCTCTCCTTTTCAATGCGCTCATTCTCCTTCTTCTGCTCCCGCTCAGTGTTGGCATGGTAAGTGGCCACAGCTTTGGTCAGTTTCTGAATCTTGCCCGTGATGGACCGGTGGTACTCCTTGAAGTCTTTGGCATGTTGCAGGATGCTGTTTAAGTACTCCTAGAATTAGAGAGGGAGTCAGAAGAGAAAGGAGATAAGAGAAGAGAAAATAAGCGAGAAGAGAAGAGAAGGTATCACAGGTAACTCAGGTGTATTTCGTGAACTCCTACCTGGTGTTTCTGCCTGCGTTTCCGCTCTTGTTCAATCTTCTGCTGCTTCTCTAGTTTCTCCGTGATACGAGCCTCTCGCAGGGACTGACGCTTGCTGCGCTTGTAGGCCTTGGCATCAAGGGCCGTCTCTAGAGCTGTGTCACGACGCATGCACACCACCACCTCTTGACGCAGCTATGACAAGCAAAAGGTACACACACATATACACACACACAAAAAAATCTTAATTCACAAGGCCGAATTATAACCCTCTTCCATTCAGAATGACCTGCAGGGACAGAGCACTTACCTGTCTCTGGAAGTTGAGCAGCCTCAGGGCTTTGAGCTCTATAGTAGCTTTGGTACGTAGATCACCAGCCAGAGAGCCGGGCAGGTTCTCCAGCTCAGCAATACGATGGGTGATACGAGCCTGAAGCCTGAGGAAACAATGGGTAATGGCTTGCAATTTAACTTTATCTATTTTAAATACTTTGTAAAAAAAAAAAATAACTAACTAACACCCAAAACAGACATTTTGGAAGTCTATACTGACACCTACTATATATGTTGTGCTGACTCCCATCATTTTAACATCTAAAAAATATCTTTGTCTAAGCACACAAAACGATTTGAGTCACCTCACATTTGAGTGTACATTATGAAAAACATATTTGAAAGAAAAAACATTATTTTGTTAATGATATTTCTGGTTAAAGTACCTCTGATCGGGCCTTCAAATGAGATGAAGGAAAATGAAATGAGATGGACGAAACTGTGCATTCCCAAAATGGCTGGGATACCTGTACTCCCTCTCCTGCAGTATCTCCACAGGGTCCAGGCCGCAGGGTTTCTGGATGGGCGTAATGCGGTTCTGCTTGGCGTGGTGAAGCATCATGGGAGTGGGCTGTGCTGGCTGGCCAGGAGACTGCGTCTGGGGGGGCATCACGGGGGAGGCAGCAGGGGGGACCGAAGGGGGCGCAGGTGAAGGTCGGCCGGTGGGCTGAGGGGGGATCAACTTTTGGGGTGCGTTGGAAGGTGCTGCTGCATTCACCATGGGGCCTGGAGGTAAGAGAGGGAATGAAGAGGGAGAGGATTGTTATCATGCTAAGTTGCATCCTGCTCCTGTCTACAGGCTGGACAAACAGCTAGAGTTCACCTGTTTTGGGATTCTGGAGGCCAAGAGCAATACTTGCATTTATAGACTCAAGTTGCTGATATTTGCTTGTAAGTGCCAATATTCGATTTTTTTTTAAATGTGTATCACTTTCATGGGATAAAAATTCAGTATAGCTTAAAGTATTTAGCGTTTGGCCCTGAATTGCATTTGTCAGACATACTAAATTCTTGAAGTCAAGGTGACTAAGCAGGGAAACATTGTTGCCTTTAAAAGAAAAAAAAAACACTTTAGAAAAGTGACTGAATAAATACAGAAAGAAAGAAAGAAAGACAGAAAATATAACGTCATGTCTACATCAGACTGGTAGTGGACAACACTGACTGGCCACCATCCAATATTTAATGAAAGGCCAGCATCTAAACCTATTAATACCTGATCAATATTGGGTAATAACTACAAAAAAAAAAAAAAAAACTTTTTGTGCACTATTAATAACTTCAGAGGCATACCAGCTCTCTCCCTCCTGCATTCCTCTGACATCCAACCCAGTTTTCTACAAAAGGTACTTGGACCGGCTCAGTACAAATATAATAGTCCAGCTTCAACAGATCTTAGGACACTTCCACATACCCTCTGGCCAGGTCTTGGGAGGCCCATTAGGGTTTTGTCCCTGCATCCCAGTTGGGACTCCTGAAGGGCCAGGTGGAGGCATGTTGGGACCCATCATCCCTACAAGAAAAAACAAATCAGATCCTGTCCTATGATGCATTTACATAATTGTTATGAGAGCAAGACTGTGGGAGTTGTGTGAAAATTTGCAGCTAAGGTGTGGAGATTCTGCTGTTAGACTAGACTGCTGTTTCTGCATGTTAGCCCAGTTATTACAATTAATGTATACTTTACATTACACTATACTTTTCTCAGATTTTCCACCTGTTTCCATTAATTTCAGTAACGTACAAAATCAAATTGTAGAGACTTGCAACTTGCTTGATAATCCCTCACATAGCTAACACATCCATGATTTTTTTTGTCAGTTAATTGTTCTCTGCTATTTCAGTTTAATGCTCACACTGATTTGAATAGTCTACATGTCTTCTGGTGCAGGTGTTCACATGTCGTTGGGAAGCTATGACCTCTGAGACTTCATCACGGCGACAGCACCATGTTAAAAAACAAGGCTATGTGCAGTGAGATGTGAAGGATAAGCCAATAAGAAATCTTCTATCAAAAAGCCCAAGTCCTCTCACCAAATTTAAAAAGAGTAGACTATACAGAGTTGTGCTATAGTATACTCTCTCTGTGCGCCCCTTACCGTGAGCTCTGGTGTACCCTGAGCCCATGGGTCCTGGTCCAGAACCTGGTCCTCCTGGTCCACCTCCTGGTCCTGCTGCAGCTCCAGGAGCCAGGCTGGGCATTGGCTGCTGCATCCCAGGCATTGGCCTCTTCCCTTGGACGGCCATCTGGAGGTGATCTGGCAGGGGCTGTCCCCGGGCCAGCATCTTATAGGCCATGATCTGGGCTCTGAGCTGGTGCAGTTGATTTTGGTTGAAGGGAGTAGGGCCACCAGGACCACCAGGGCCCCCAGGGCCGCCAGGGCCACCAGATCCGAGACCTGATGCGAGGTTTGGGACACTGGATGTAAGACTGGGCCCAGGGCTGGGGCCCGGGCCGGAAGTAGCTTGAGGACCAGGCCGGGTGTTGGGACCCAGTGTCTGTTGGTCTCCACCCTGGCCGTCTAGGGGTGTAGAGGCAGAGCCGGGACCACCAGAGGAGGAGGAAGAAGAAGAAGACGGCATAAGTGGACCAGAGGGGGGACCGTTTGAGGGGACAGGGCTGGAATGGTCAGAGCCACCTAATGGAGAGTGGTAGCCTAGAGGACACAGACAGACACACATACACAGCAGTGCATCAGTCACATGGGGATTAAAACAAAAGCTTACAGTATAACCAAAGACGTCTGAGTTATTTCAACACAGTACTCAACACCTGCCAACCTGTTGTAAGTTGTTCTTAGATTAACAAACTATGCCTCACAGAGGTGCATACTAAGCCTGTCTGATTACCCGTCATGCAAATTGTCTGCTTTATGTAATTCTCTGCATCCCTTCCTTGTAATAGGCTGGGTAAAGGGAAAAAGCCACACCTGTAAGAGGTGGTATTGTTTTGGCTGGCTAGAGTGAGCTGTGGCATAGCATGTTTCAAAATAACTTCACATGTAAAGGAACAACAGGATTTAAAAAGAGTTCATCCTTTATTTTATAGCTTGCGACATTAGAGACACTCCCTATGAGCCAGTCACACCACATCATGACGGAACCAGTAGAGACAACTCCTCTCACTTAAAAAATAACTGTATTACACAATGCTGGAAGGGATGAATTTGCTTAAATGAAGTCTAGGGAGTCTACAGACCTTGTGAGTGTTGGTCCAGAGGACTGGGTGGGGGCCCCATACCACTGTGCCCGCCCTGCCTCATGGTCAGCCCCTTCATCTGGCTGAACCGGCTCTCCTCACTCATGCTCTTCTCGTGCATGCCCTCCATGGGCTGTGAGAAAAGTTACAACAGTGTTAAGATAAGATATGGTTAAACTTTATGAAAATCTGCAATAATAAGACCGAGCTGGAAAAGAAGATAAGCACACAAACAGAATATAAAATGAACATAAACAGCAACATAATATAAACTAATATTAATGGTAACGAATGAAAGAGTATGGATTATTAACCTGGATGATGATAAGATGTTACTGCAGTTACAATTGTTACATGTAGATTTTATGAGCAGTCACAACTGCAGACTAAAACATGGATTAGTAACTTAGAAATAATCAGCTAATAAATAAACATATCAAAATATCAGAAAGTATCCAGTGTGAAATAAAGGAATCATTATGAAAAGATCATATGCATAAGGTCATTGTTGGAGTCATATACGAAAACTGAATGTACAGCAGTATATCATAATTAATTTATATTCGCATTAAGTCCTCAGATGTCCTCAGAAAAGTGCTGTGCCATGGTATTTCATTCCTTTACAAAGGCCAACATAAACTCTATGACACAATGCAATGTTTAAAAAAAATGTATTTGTTTGAACCACACTCAAATAGTTGCTGGCTAATGGCTATGACTTTGTTGCCTCTGATTTCTATATTGGAGTAAAACAGAACTACTATTATCCCTCCCAAGTAACAAGGCATTTAGCATTGATGGTCATTTTTAGTCGTGCCAGCAGCGCAACTAAAAAGGCTTCATTTGGACTGTTCAGAAAGTCCTTACTTTGTGCAGAGGGTGCATGCTGTCCTGGCCGTACCCAGAGGGCCCTGGCTGCGAATGTCCAGAGGAGGGAGGGCCAGGGCTGGGGCCCATCATACTATGAGAGGAGCCTGGAGAGGGCCCAGGGCTGGGGCCCAACATTGCCCCTGGAGAGGGTCCCGGACCGGGCGAAGGACCTGGGCGAGGGGTACCTCCCATGGGGGGATCTGGCGTCGACATTGCCCCAGATCTCCTGCTCCTGGGTAAGCAGCAGGGACCTGTGAGAGGTGGAGCGGAATAAAGGGTAGCAGCAGGAGTCACACAGTATGGGAGAGAGAGAGGATAATTATCTTTACAACACTCCAAAAAATGGCATTGCAATCAAGTGCAAAAGTAATTTGTCTAAATAAACATTCAGTCATTTAGTTGGCTAGTGATAAGACAATACTGGCAAAACTATTATAGTAAGGATGAAACCATTGTTCTATAGTCAACTAATTTTTGCTAATACATAAAGTGGGTGCACAGTATGGGTAAGATCTGGTTTAGTTTTGCACAACGCCTATCAGGTGTAGGTTCTTCATTCTCCTGCTGCGCTGCACCAAATCACCCCTTGCGCGCATATGCAATTACAGCTGCAGGGTCTACGTCTGAACTTGAACTTGAGACAGGGAAATACATTTTGTACGTGAGCCTATGCCAGAGAGAAATTCCTTACACAGAGCATGAAAGGGTGTCTCGTTAAATATAAAAAGGGGGAATGGCGGACTGTGCTTGTGCGACGGACCTACCCGCATCAATAGGACAGGCAGTCCTTCGTGAATATCTGCGCTCCTGACTTGGTATTTGGGCTAGATAATAAAGCCGCAGCGGTTGTCGCAATTAAGTATACTCACCCTCTTTGTAATCTGCCTTGAAGCGTTGATTTGTTTCACCGACGTGGCTCGAGCGCCCCCCTCCACCGTTCCTATGACCGAATGTCTAGTCACGGCTGCCCGGTAATGCGCATGCGTGCGCAGCGATAGCAAGGCTCTGTGTGTAGGCTATTATACCTAGACCATCATCTAGTACTCACTGTACAAGGTCTGTACAGCAGGCATGCAGCTTTTTTTTTTTTTTTTTTAATACAGACTACAATTTACAGGCACACTCAAAGATTACTTCGTATCCATTTTTAGGGTCTTTGCAAGTTTCATCAAATTAAATGCAAAGCCAGAATGAAATATAGGACCAATTTCCATAATAGAATTAATTATAACGATATAAAGGTGATAATAAAAACCGAAAATGCTCTAGTTAACCGTATTCAAGAACGTCTTAAGCCTTGAATTTAGAATTATGATTAAACATGTTCAGATTTCAGAAACTGTAGACACTCATCCTAAATGAAAATGGGCAAAAATTCATATCAAGCTGTAGTAAGCCTGTTTTTTGCTTCTTTTTTTTTCTGTATTTGCTATTGCAGAAGACAAAATGAGAAAGTTGTACTATCTATAGATAAGAGCAATCATGTAAAGCATCATGTCACATACCTACATAAAATCTGGGTCAAACATTTACCCAATCACATGTCCAACAAAATATTGCATTACAATAAGCTACACTACTGTGTCACCATTTATACAGCAGCATTGCTCTCTCAGCTTGTGACATCAGCGCAGTGAATAATTCAGGCGCTTGGAGATTAAATACATTATGCATGTCAAATTTAATTTGTTTATAATCTAAAAGAAAATGTGTTTTCAAAATTGCTCAAAATCATCCAAAGTGATCCCAAAATATGCCTTCTAATCTAATATAGAGAGCATTACTTTTTGTCCTCAAGTAAGAGGTTAGTGCTGCTCCTGCAGTGAATGGCTGAGAGCAACTGAAGAGTGCATCTCTTCAGGAACGTGTGAGCCACTCAAGCAGTGGTTTTCAAAGTGGAGTCCTCAGCAACATGAGGGTTTGTTTTATTTAATTCTCTGGAAACAGTTACAATACAAAAAAAAATGTATTAGTGATTATTTTAACATTATGTTTTAATCTCACCATTGTGCATTCACTTGTCAGTGGTCAAGTATAACGCCTAAAAAGTTACTACTTAACACAAACCAGAATATCTTTGCATTTCAGTGTCCCATGGAAAAAGCAGCTGAAAGAGGGGTCTGCAACATAATGAAAGTCAATTACAGAGTCCGGAACATGAGAGAGGTTGAAAATCCCTGTATTTAAGTATGACATGCAACACTGACATGTGATTCCAGTGTTTCAAGTTTAATCAGAACAACAAACCAAGTAGCATCAACAATAGTAGTGCAACTTGCAATGGTAGCCTTCATGTAAAAAAAAAAAAAAAAGAAAAAAAAAAGTGACAAACAAAACACAATGACAGTACGATAGAAGCTTGAAGACAACAAATCCAGGTCAAAACCCCATTCGGCAGGTCAGCAGGCAGAGATACACTTAAAGCACCACAACATCTCCAGCTAAAAGGGATCATTTCTACTGAGCCCCAACCTGGGAGCGGATGTAACTCAGGGGACAACGGGAACATTGTAACAGCAGATTTCTGGTAGTGTTGTGAGTTTCTGCTAGTGAGGTGAATGACAGCAAGTCGCAGCCACAGCTGGAACAGTGTGGGAGATCAAGGCTGTAGCAAATCATTACTGACAGAATCAAGTGGGAAGTGTTCAAAGGCTGTATGGTCTAGGGGCAGATTGCAATGCTAGAAAGAATTTACAGCTATTCAAGACACTTTTGGAAAAATATGAAATTTCTGCGGAAGGAAGCATGATCAACTCCTCAAGACAGCAGCAGACCTATTCAGGACTACACAAAATAACTATCTCACCATACAAACATACTCATACACACACATTATATCCATAAAACTGATAAATTAATACAGAGAATAAAGAACAAAAAAACAAGAGTGTACAGCAGATGGTTTATAATACAAGTCCTTACTATCAAGGACAATATTAGGGACCTCTCCCAAGTGTCTCTCATTATAATCCTCCCCCTTCTCAACTTGTGAGTTTTTTTTAAAATACCATGTACACCACACAATAGCTTTAGCATCTCCAGCTCGAACCTGGGCACAAAAAAAACAAACAAACAAACAAAAAAAAAAAACAGTAGCTGAATTATTTTTGGAGTACTTGAAAAAGCATATGCTTCAAGCACATCTCAAGTACATCAAACATTTGAAACAATATTCCATTTTGAAATAATGTTTTTTGCTCAGTTGGAAAATAATGCTCCAGCAGTGCCCAGTGATGCCTGTTAGCTTATAAATACCCATGTTGGTCCACAGAGGTGATGACTCGCAGCAAGGGCCATGAACCAGTGAGGGTGATGAAGCACACAAGCGTCAGTCCGCCTTGAGGCTGCACCATCCGGAGAATAGTGTTTTTCTCTTTGAAGTGAGAAAAAGGGCGCCCTCTTCTGACCCCTGTGGGTCACAGTTTGGAGTGCATCCTCCTCAGTGCAGAGTGTCTTACAGGAAGACAAACTCATCGGTGCTGCCTATATTGTTGCTCCTGCTCAGCCTGCCCGGGGGCAGGATGTGGGCTGCAGGCCCGCTGTGGTTACTGCTGTGGCCCTCTAGTCCATAGTCCTGACCCTGGCCCTCCACAAATGTAAAGATGGGGTACTTCTCCTTGGATGATGACAGGGCCTGGGATGAAAACAAAATCAGGTCAAAATTCATGGCCCCAGAACACCATGAGCTGGTTTCACAGACAAGGCTTAAGCCTAATTATAGACTAAAAATGTTTAACCAGTTGGGATCTCTGCTGTAAAGCGGTTTCATAAAGGACTAGACTCAAGATGTGACTGTGAAACTGGCCTTATCTCAAACACAGATGCAGAGTTAAATGGAAAAATCATGCAAATGTGGTAAAACCATCTATTTTCAGACTGTGGGCCAAATCTAAGCATCTCTAACTCTCTTAACCTGTCATGACATTCACTATGTTGCCTCCAACATTTTTTGATATCTCCACTTAGTTTCTCTTAGTTAATTGAAAATTTTTGAACAAGTGTGTACAAATATGTTTTGGTGCGTTGGCACTGTAACGTCTGTATGTGTGCCTCTCCTGGGCAAACAGAAGCTTTTTCTTAAGTCAAGTTGATACACAAACTAAATGTTTGTTTGTGAACTCTCAGAAGAAAAATCTTCTGGGAGTGGAGCTGTCTTGTTTTCAATTTAAGTAGTTTTCCAGGCTACTGCACACCATCACGAGTTACTGTGGTGTGCACTGAAATATAATATAATATAGTTAAAAGTGAAAACAAAGAAATGAATACATTTGTACAATTTAAACAAAGGGAGAAATATTTAACAGTGCAAACTCAATATGCATTTAAGACCAATAAGTGAACAAAATATATTTATTCTATGTATTCTCTATCAGGCTGTGGGAAGAGGACAGAAACTCACCGCACTGACAGCAGAACACAGAGACTCAAAGTCCTTCTTGTTCTTGGCGTAAAATCCGATGGTGCAGCTGGGATCCATGCGGCTGAAGGGCATCTTTCTGGGAGAACTACAGTGGAATGACTGCAGAGTGGTGGAGGGAGAGAGAGATCATACGATAAAAAGGTCAAGGTGTTAACAACTCAGTAACTGGACATGTCATGTTTAAGGGTCTTTGCAGTCAAAACATGGTTTGGGATTTCCAGTGGCAAAAGGCATGATATGGCAACATGGTCACTAAGCTCCAGCACTGGCCAAGAAAAATCCCCCTAATTCAAGAAACTTTGAAACAGACTGATACTAACACAGAAGGATTTGGGTGTCATCGGTCCAGTGTTATGAGACTGGGATAAAGTCACAGAGTTCTTACTAGCAATACAAGTAAGGACTGAAAATGATACCAATCAGACAGGAAACTGATAAAGTACTTGGTGAAGGAGTAAAAAAAAACAAAGTTTAGGAAGTAGAGGTTCCATTAAGCAGGACCAAAAGGTGCAAAATTACTGGCCTGGAGATTTTGGAAAAAGCAGGCAGACACAACAATCTTTAAGATCAGAGGCTCTGTAACCAACAGGATAACTAAGACTCTACGTTAGGATCCAGAGAGCCTTTGAAAACTACTAAAAATCTTTATACACACACAATCAGACAAAATCCAGTAGAGATCCCTCTCAAACAATTCAGAGAGTGGAATAAGCATATATCATGTTTTATTTGCAGTAACAAGAAACCCAGCGTGAATTATTCAACACTTCAGCTACAAAAAGGAAAGGGGTGGCTAGCTCTTCCCTGTCTAATGGATTATTATCTGTCAGACCATCTGAGATATTTAGTAAACTGGTCTAATTCCACTTTTGTGGCTAAATGGAACGGTACTGAAATATGGTGAATAGACACACCAATAGAGTCACTCCTTGGCTGCCCTCAAGAGAAAGAAGGGTTGGCATCGAATCCAAACCCACGGATTAAGTCTCACATAAAGTGTGGACGGAGGCAGTTAAGCGATTTCAGCTTCAAAGAGAGATCAAGTTACACAGTTGGCCAGCATATGATCCAGATTTCATACCAGCATCACAGGAAATGGTCTCAATATGGAACTGTCGCTCTGTGTTGAATTGTTGCCAACTGGGAGCTGGATAGCTTTCAAAATATATGCCAGATGTAAGGGTTGGACAGGACGGATTTCTATAGATACTTACAGCTCTGAAGCTATTTTTCTAAAGAGATAAAAGGCTTCAACCAAAAGAGCCATCTACACTTACCAAAATATCTTTCAGAGACTAACAAGTGTGTTATAAGCAGGATATATTATGGCATCTTGAACAAACCCCAAACATTAAAACAGTATGCCAGAATTTGCAACAAAGGTGGGAGAAGGAAATGCAAAAAGAACAAATAACAGGAGATGTGGACTGATGCCTGGGAAACCCAACTCTCCTCCACAAACTCTTTATCCTGGAGAGACTCTTGTTGTTGTTTCTTCTTCACCTCTTAACAGAAAACCAAACAAACATGGACTCTACTGTGACACTGGAGGGAAGGTGGGACAACAATTGTGAACCACCCACATATTTTCTGGACTTATAAAGCCATTCTGGCAGGAGGTGTTGAAAATAACCTCCAAAACACTGGGTTTTAATGTCTAAATGTTTGGACACACCCCAAAGGATTTAAATACAAGTGGCTAACCTATAATCTGAGGCTACAACAGGAAAAAGAGGATTGCAAATGCCTAAGTATCATTATCTGTATTGTGACTCCCCTTGACCTCATGTTCTTTGTTTGTATTGCGTCTCTTTTGGAAAAAAAAAAAAAAAAAAAAAAAAAAAAAGACATAAAAAAACTCCAAAGTCATATGCCAAAGTCCAGTATGGTGTGATAGAAAGAGATAAAAGGCAGACAGACTGGACTGATAAAGATACAGAGACAGACATATAGGCACATGTAGAAACACAGAGAGTGCAACAAACCTCCAGTGGGAAGTTGACTTGTGTGACGTCCACCACAGGCTGACAGTAGTGAGGGTCCAGATACAGCAGCTGCTCGTCTGGCGGACAGAAAGACGGACGAGGGAGAAACATATCTGTATTATCAAAGGAATGCCTCTCCTGACCTTCAATCATTCCTCAGCAACATTATCTGAAGATACCCTCCCTTTCTCTGCTCTCTTCTTTACAAAAATAACTGTCTTGTTTTACACTTGAGAGAACTTGCATTTTCCACATTGCAGTGCTCTTCTGTCTGTGAATTAAAATTCTGTTTGATTCGTAAACCACTCTTGAAGAGTTTCTTGAACAGGAAGGACTCAGGTAGAATAATGAGATCTCACAGCAAAGGTCCAAAATCAGCACTCCCCAAGTGCTAAATGCTAGTTAAACTGGTCTTTGGCAGATGAATCACAAGGGGCTCAGCTGACACACAGCATGGTAACTTCTTGAGACGATAACATCTGAATGTCCTAGTTATATCCAGTCTTTGGCCTTTGCCTGTTCTTAAACTTTGTCCCTGCTGACCACCACAGACACTCTGAACGGGACACAAACAAATCAAAACAAAATGATGACTCTGCGTCGCACAGGCTCCTGACTGGCTGCCTCTTACTCTGCCCTGCACATAGCAATAGTGTCTAATTGTTGGTTTCGCCATCGTCTGAATGGTTAATCTGATAGCTGACTCTTAACAGTGTTCCCATGCGGACTGACATAAAAATGTTCAAATGAGTGATCAAGTTCAGTGGGCATTTTTTTCAGTTTGCAAGCTCTTGTCAACTGAGACAAAAAGTCTTTCTACAACAACTCAGGAAGTGTGGAAAATGAGATCAGAGTGACAAAGAGCTGGGAGTATGACATGTGGAGTTGGGCGATATAATAATTATAATAAATAATGAATAATAATATAATAATCATTTTTGTGATGTGAGACAAGATAGAATGCATTAAATTGGACTAGATTTTGGAAAACAAAGATATCAATGGAATATGTGTTATCTTTTCCTGGGATGTGGTTTTCTCTACGTATTATACTGTTCTAGATGTTATTTGTGCTTGGTAACCACGTCTACATACACATGAGAAAAATCTCATGTGTAAATATCTCATAAAAGCACCAGTAGTCATCCCTACAATATGTTGAGGTACTTGTTGAAAGATATAGACTCTTTTCACAGCAACCATTTTGACATGAAATAGAAGGGTAAACCAATGTGTGCCTAATGGCATTAATGAAGACTCTGTTTCATATTAGTGTGCCAGAGGCTTTCCAGTGAACCAAGAGGAATACCAGAGCCTCGCCTCTGTTAGACCTAAATGTCATTAGTAACACCTGTGTTTACCCTGCTGTTCATGTCAAAATGGCTGCTGTGAAAAAGGTCTATTGTGATATTTGATTTTCTCCATATCGCCCAGCACTACATTCAATGCACACAATGTTTGTATAACACAAGCTCACTTCTCTTAACAGGTTTTGAGGAAGATACTGTACAGCCAATTAGTGGAGCTTGCTAATGTACAGTAGCTTTAAGGCCCTATTAGTTGCGTCTTTGTAATCATTTGTACACAGTATACCATCTAAACAAAATTCTGCCTTTCAAAGAGCAAATCGAGGCTGAGTCTCACCTTGGAAGCCTATGAAGTAGAGTGAATGCTTGGGTTTGCCTCCAATTATTCCAATACAACATTCCAGCTGCAGGATGTTCTGAAAATGAACAGTGAGAGTATTTTTAAAGAGGTGGAACTAGGAACGACAGAGCACAACTAAAGCTCTGGACGGACAGAAGTTTCAGTGGACGTGTGTCTTTTGATACACAGCATATGACGGTGTTAGTGCACGCTGCACAATGGAGAGTAGTAACATCAACACAGGAGGAGAAACAATCAACTTGTCACTCCTGCAGTTTACAGATGTCAGAAAGCACTATTTTGGATATCTGTTCCCTGTGTAGATGCACAGAAAATGTAACCAGATTCTGAGATGAAGCTTGGAGTTTTGTCACTAATTTGATGTGGCACTTATGACCTCTAGTTTGCCTGCAGATACTGAGAACAATAGGAGCTTTCTCTCTGTCCAGGGCTTTAGGTTGCAATATGGGTGTGACGCTGTTGTTTGCACATGTTTCGGAGCCTAGACTTATTGCACAACATTGTTATTAGTTTTTGTTGCGACAAGAATTACTATGTTTGTTGCGATGTTACTGTTTAAAGCTTTCTGTTGCTGTCATGCTTTTAGGCCTTCTTGGCCAGGACTTGCTTGGAAATGAGATTTTGCACCTCAATGACATTATTTTCTGGTGAAATAAAGATTAAATCAAAAATATCATGCCAGTAAAAGCATGATCACCAAAACATAATACATGGTATAGGTGCATCAATCAAGATCATGAACTATATTAGTTTTTTTTTTTTTTTTGGTTTTTCAGTGTTTTGGTCAGTCCTGGGACCAGTTCATGAAAATACTGCAATCCTCATAAATGTGGGTGTCAAACAGAAACAGGCCCCACTGCTCTAGAGAACACAACATATAGAAGAATCAGTAAATGGATGGGTGGTGCAAGAGAGCCTACAGACCTTGACACATTCGATGTAGGAGGGGTTGAGTGCCTCGCCTCCCAGCCGGACAGGCACCAGTATGATGACTGACTTCCAGGCTTGGCTGGGCGGTTCAGAGGGAGTCTGGCTTAGTGACTGATCACACAGATGTACCACATCCTCTTTGTACACTGGTACAAAAACAGGCACAGATAAGAATTGCTTCAGATTATATCATTAAAAAAAAGATTTGAGCAAAACCAATCTAAGATATTAAAACAAAATACACTGAACTGTCATGTTGCTACCTGAACTATCACAAGGCACACTATCTGTATCACATATTACACCCTACTAGCCTGTTAAGCATACCTGTACAGTCTTGAGCCACATACACAGCCAGGTTGTGGACCTCAGAGGTTTTTGCCACTGCTTTCCTAAAGGAAAAGAAAAAAAAAAAAAAACACGCAGGGGGTTAGACTGTCAATGTACTGCAAAATGTTTACAATGTTTAATCAACTATGTAAGTAGTAGCCTAAACTGTCACTTATGAGAACAACGTCTCTTCGAACATAGAGCCCTTACCTTAGTATGTGTGCCACTACAGAGGGGCCATACCAGTCACCAGCCTTCTTCCCTGAACTCTTGCCCAGTTCCACCAGCTGGTGAACCCCAAAAGGAGCTGGAGGCTGGTCTCCAAACCAGGTCAGCAGTTTGCGGTGGGTGGACTCTGCCTGCCTGTCCCTCCCACACTCAGGCTTCTTCCTCGGGATACACTTGGATGTCTGTTCACTTGTTAAGGACTTCTGTGGGGTGCTGGGCCCCCGCGGAGACCCAAAGGAGGGGATAGGGACCCCTCCAGCACGCGCTGGGGAGTGCGGCCTGAACACCTCCAAGTCCACATCGGATAGCTGCTGTGCATCTGGCCAAGCCCAGTCTACAGAACACAAAAGGCTTGCTGTCAGCCTTCAAGTAGAGTCACAATCAGCTCATCAACAATATAAAAAGATCTGGGACCAAAAAAAAGTAATCTGTCTTTAGCTTTTAAGCTGAAATCAGTGACTTTCTGCACATTGTTTCTATAGTGACCTATAGCAAAGATGGGAGGGCATCTCATGTGTAGCAGAGTGAAAATGTCATTGGCTGACCAGGTAACTCAAGTGTTGAAATGTGGAAGTAAAATAGCATGGGACCATAAAAACATGCTGATGTGACAGTAGGTCTACAGTAATTTACATGCACACTGCATTACATATTAAGTTGTCCAAAGATTATTCTGATCAATCTGTATCTGTGTGCATCTGAGATTGCAGCTGGAGCGTCTTGCTGAGATGAATCTGATTTAAGGTGCAATTTTTCTGTTTTGAATGTTACTGGCATCATTAACCAGGACAGCTGTGACAAGCTGATAGATATTTTCTACAGCATGTTTCTTAATAGCAGAATATGGAGAGGGTACCCAGCCACAGCAAATGTGCCCATTTTAGAGTTTAAACATATGCATGGATATCATACACATATGAATTAAAAAAACAAAACAGGTTTTAGCCAAAAGCGATCACACAGCAGAAGTCTTCTGTGTTCCATACTAATCAACACAACACCATCAAAAAGAAAAGACAACAGAAGAGACAGATGGAATAAAGGACAGAAACAACAGATGATGGGCCAGAGACAACAGCAGACAGCAGGTAGCCAAAAGAACTAGAGGCTGACAATGAGTAAGACATGGGAAATCAGTGAATAAAAGAGCAGACAAATAATGAGACAGAATGAGAGTGAGAAATAACCCCATCAGCTAATGAAAGAAACTATGGGTGGATAAGAGAAAGACAAAGCAGAGGAGCAAGGGTCAGAGGAGGAGAGGGACAGGCGTGTGGCAGAGAATATATTTATCTGTCTTGACTCAATGATTCTCTTAGATGTTTTCAATTAAATGGTGTGTTTTTTTAGGCAGCCTCACGGTGAGGCTTACAGTCAGAATAGTGAAAATTGTTTGAATGATTGGGCAAAACAACAACCAGTCCTGATAAAGCAAGTGATTGACTGTCACATAGTATTCCTTCTATGCAGATCAACCTAAACTTTCTGTGAGAGAGTGAGAATGCATATGATATGAGAGAGAGAGACAGACAAACCTTGTGGCATCAAATGGACCAGCAGCCCCTGTGCCAGAAGCATCTGCCCACTGCGCAGCATGCAGCCCCAACCACAGTCCGTGGTCCAGCTGGAGCCCTCCAGCTGAGGGAACTCCCTCCTGTAGGTGAGCCAGAGCCTGGATACAAAGGCCAACCGGAAACGCTCTACCTCATCTGAGAGAGAGGGAGGTAAAGAGACAGAGAGATCATTGATCAATCATGAAGTCAAGGGTTAATGTTGTCTGTGATGTAGATTTGGCATGAAGACCAGTTTGGAGGATTCTTGTGTGAAACAGAAGTGAGAGCGATAAACCTTCCTGTAATTTTATCTCCTATTATTTTGTGTTTTCTGATGTCAACCCAGCCACCTGTTGAAGGAAAGAGGCTTACACCATAGTGGTTAACCAACACACACAATACCACAACATTTTGGGCTCTGCCCTCTCTGTCGACTAGCAATCTCACATTTCCCTTTTCAGTGAAGAAAAAGAGACTCAGTGGGCAACAGATTCACCTAAACATACAGAGTAGTTGTTTTTTTATGTTTGTGGTTTGAGCTTACCCTCACTGTTGAGCAGATAGGAGTGTCCCAGGATGGTGACAGGGGATGTCTTGTTGAAGGTGGTTTTAGATTTAACAGACCAGCCTGAAGCAGAGAGAAGAGCAAGAGGAAAGGGGAAGTTGGCGAGGAAATTCCTAAAGTAGCCGAGAGGGGAAGCTGACTTATGTTACACGTCAGATCGGTGTCACTGCTGTTTTGAATAAACTTTACCGTAGAAGATTTGTGACATAAATAGTACACAAATGCACACAGTCTTACACATGGGCATACACATGTATAAACAAAAGCACACAACGGCTGGTAAATAAATGCAAACACACTCTCATACTCTTTCCTGAAGAACCACAACATACCGTATTTGACGTTGTTCCACGCCGACATCAGCTTGGCCTTGAGTTTGTCGACTTCATCCGGCTCTCCGGTTGCCTCTCTGCTGGGATCTGGACTCTGGGTCTGCCTGCGACCAAAGCTGCCTCGTCGCTCCAGGGGCTGCTGCCTCCGGGTCTCCACCAGCTCATCCTGCATCACTCCCCCCACATACTGCACTGCACTGGGGGAAACCGAGTTCATGGCTCAGAGGTCTTAGAGCCGGGCTCCAGCGCTCCTCATTGCAACACAGAACTGAGGAAGAGGAGGAGGGAGGGAGAGATTAGGATAGCTACTGACAGTTGATAGGTTACAGCCAGATAGGGTTCTTCAGCACACTCAGTGTCAAATGGTGTTGGGCTTTATAAATGACCTATACTCTTCAAAGGGCAAAAGTTGCTTATGTTCGAGAAGTTCGAGTGGTAGTTTGTGATGTTGATTCACCTAAAGTTAACAACTCTATTCTATGCCTGTTTGCCTGATTGCAGTCAGTTTTTTTTTTTTCCTGAGATGATTTATTCTTGAGTGACTGAGTTGAAATGCTAAGGTTACAGATTAACTGGTAGAGATGCAGGTTTCTTGGCTGTATGTGAGGGCATGTCAGAAGGAAAAATAAATTTGGACCATTGAAGTCTTTGTGCTGCCACAAAGAACCATCAAATCACATGATTTTCATTATATGCCAGAGCAACAACAGTCAAGATTGTAAGAAAAAAGCAAGTCTCAATTTCCTAAAAAACTTTGTCTTTTTAAGTTTAATGTGAATGTCATCACTTTGTGAAGTATATAGACCTACCCTGAATTACACAATGTAGGCCTATGAGACAAAATCACATAACCACTATGGAAACTACGAGTGACTTTTCTACCCTGTCCTGAAGCCACACTTGCAGTTTCAACAAGGAACGGGATTGTCTCCACTTGCATTAGAGAAAAAAGTAACATGAAAATGCCATCATGTGACAATAGTGTGATAAAACTGGAACAGATTGACAAAGACAACTGGTAATTGGCCAACTGGATCATCCACCATCAAACATGAACCTGTCAACGGTGGTGGGAAAAGCACTAAAATCCTTAAGTAAAAGTGTCAGTACGATATATAAAAAACTCATTAAAAGTAAAAGTCCTGCATTCAAATGTTCCTTCCGGAGTGTTCAATAATTGATGCAAAAGCTTGTGAGGATTATTTTAATGCTGCAGGTGGTCCAGGTAGTTTAAACTCAAATTGTGCATCGTATTTTATGGGCTCATTATATGATTTGCATGTAAAACCTTATTCAACAAAATAACTAGTAGATGCAGTGGACTGAAAGGCATAATATTTCTCCCTGAAGCATAAATAGAATAAAAGTATCAAGTCTCTCAAGTGTCAGCACTTGAAAAATATACTTAAATATAGTACCTGAATACATGTACTTGGTTACTTTCCACCTCCTGTCAAATAGCTGTTGTGACTGTTACCCAAATTTCTACTGATCAAAACAGGCAAAATAGTTGTCGTGATGGCATCTCTGCGCTGTTATGTCTCAGGATCCCAAAAATGGGCCACCCACCTCCCTCAACATGATAAAGACCAATGCAGTGTGATTTCAGTGGGCGCACGACAAATGAGTAAATCTGCTATTCATGGTCACAAATGGGGAAATTTGAATTATTGCTAATATAAGACAACAGGAGTGCAATGTAATTTCCTACACCTAAACCTTGTCACCTGCCAACAGAGAGGCACCATGTCTGTGTGAGTTCACTTAGCGCGCATATTAATGGCGCCTGTGGTCCTGTTAGGCTGTGGGAAAAGGCTCAATATGCTTTATCCACCACTTCCCATGTCTCTACCTTGGTTTGCCACTCCAATAGCTAGCCAAAAAAAAAAAAAAAAAAAATCCTCACAGGGAGCGCACAACTTAAAAACACTCACACCTTCACGTTACGCTCCTCCTTTTCTCTTAACTACGACAAATAAAATGTTGACTCTCATTGTGCTGTCAAACTGGTTAAGCTGGTCGTCACCTGGCGATGATGTGATTCATTTCTGCGGTTTCTCCTCCGGTGAATACACTCTTCACAGCTGAGTCGCGTCGAGCTAGCTTGACACCCCGTTCCCACAAAAGCTAGCCGGCGTTAGCTAGCTAAGGCTCAAGCCGGACTGTCCGAAGACCTTTTGCGGATTTCCAGCGAAACACCGTCGATATCCGCAAAGGGAGGCTGTATTTCTTCAGAACATATGCTAATCTATATACGCTGCGACCGCACAAATAACCTATACATGGTATTTGGTTTTCCGGACCAGTGGTTTCACCATCAACGTTTGACAGCGAGCAGAGGACATTTACTTCCTGTTGTCCTTCCCTCGAATAACGTGAATGGCTGAACTAATAACTGCGAGCAAGCTGATTGGCTAAAATTTAATCGATGGACCTCAGCGGTTTCTCATTGGTTAAAATTTACGCTGACAGTTATGTAATCGCTGACGTACAAATTACTTGGCCCTAATTAAAAAAAATGTTAAAATGAACAAAAGAATAGACGCGTAAAGAGGAATATGAGTGATGTACATAAAAAAGAGATCACTTGTGAGTTTATATTGATGTCTGCTGATTGCTTATGTGTTGTGGTTTATATTTTCTGAGATAAATGACATCTCTAGGTTTCTTTTTTCTTTCTTTTTTTTTTTTTGGCAGATCAACAACCACATGAGTAAGAGCGATGGCAAAGCTTGGAACAAATCTCTGAATTTTATTACACATACTGCACTTCAGGTGTCTGCATCTGAATTACATCAATCACAAACAAAAATGCCCCATGATACAAATAAATACATTTTCAGTGAACGGAGAAATGTGGAATGTTGTTATACCTTTTTTTCTTTTGTAGAATCCATGTATTTATAGTTTGTATACAGTATATTTTTCTCTCCAAAGTAACATCATACAGACAAAACAAATAGCCTACCAGCTAGTGAAACAAAATATTGTTAAATAAAGTGCATGTCATACTACTCGCCATCGGTCAGAATTGACAAAAAACTATTCTCAAACAAATAACACTAGAAAAGACACCACTGATTGGGGAAGGACCTGAAAGCGGGCATAATAGCATTATAAGATTACATGTACAGTTATTTTTCTTCATCAAGTTACCTGTGGCTGATTTTCTGACTCATTTCTTACATCAAGATATAAAAGAACTCATGATAAGGTGTCCTTATCGTTAGGATATTTAAGAGAATATATTTTTAAAAAATGTTAATTCCTGTTCCAGAAGGTAGAATTAACAGTCATGTGAAGAAGACAACAGAGAAGGAATGATTTGTGTTTCAAGTGTTCACTTGATTACCTACTGCAATTACCTTGTCATAAAAAAATTAAATGCATATTTAGTAACCCTATCACTTACAACATCCAGTCTGCAATACACCAGTGATCTTGGCTTCATATTAAATTCCTATAGAATTATGTTCAGCAGTGGCCATTTTTAACCACTTGAGGGCAGTATAGTACCATGCCGATTATAAAACCCCCCACTGGATGATAGTGAACCGCATGAGAGCCTGTACCCAAATTCTTTGATGGACTAGATCCAATATACTGACAACAGTCCTCACACACAGCTGTAAGTGTTATGCATAAGGTCATGTATATAGGATAGTTACTCAGAAAGAAATGAGAGGGAATGAAGGAGAACACCCAGTGGGGGGAGAGAGAGAGAGATAGAGAGATTCTTTATGCACTTACAAACATTTTTCTCTTCTCAGCACTCTTGGTATGCGGGTTTTTGATTCAAACACCTTTATCACTATCTTACATAGTACAAAGTGAGCATTCTATTGATAATCAATATCCACTACCTAACTTGTAGTACCTAACAACACAGTCATTTTGATTACACATAACCTTGTTGTCACGATAACAGGCTTATTGTGATATACCAGAATGCCCATATCCGAGAGAAAACCCTATCTTAGCTGTTCAGCCCTTTTACAAACAAATTATGCTACATCCACCACTGCCTGCTTGTGTTTTTGGCTCAAATCAATACATGGGTTTAGCGTATATGTGCTTACAACATCTTTTTCTTTATTATTATTATTATTATTTTTATTATTTTTTTTTACAGATATCTACAGTAGTAATCTTTACTGTGCCAGTGTGAATTGACAATCAAGTTGCAGAGGATCTTCCTCCAGTTCAGCAAAACGTGCACTGTAAATGTAAGTGGATACTGAATGCTGTCCATTTATTTCCAGTGTAATTTCTGTCATGACCCTTGGTGAGCTAAACGGCGGAGTGCAATTATCCCTTGAAAACACACGCGCGTGCTTACAACACATACACACACACATTCCCTCACTTGCAAACACACACACATCCAAATTCAGACCACAGGGGTATGGATTTAAATTGCATGAAAATCAGCTCCTGACACTGCTACTTCCTGTGGCAGCATGTTTGTGTGTGTGTGTGTGTGTGTGTGTATGTGTGTGCACACGCACATGCGTGTGTGTGTGTGTGTATACGCTGCAGTCGGAGGCAGAGTGAGAACAGGGCTGTGGTGGCCCTCCTGCGAAGCAGAGATAAGGACTGAGCCTGAGCTCTGTCGACCCTGCTTTCCCCTGCGACGGGACGCAGCCTTCAAGGACCACCAGAAATAGACCCAAGGTGGCTTTGCATTCAGCTGCTACCCCTCCCGTCCCAAACACACACACACATACACATGCACACCAAACCCCTGAGTGAGTGAGTGAGCGAGCGAGCCGGACAGTGCTTGATGTGACATCCACTGACAGAATGCCTGGCCTGGCTTTGTCTGACTATGCAAATCAACTCATGGAAAGTACACTGCTGGATCGAGAATAAATTAGCTTAATCATCTTATTGTTTGCTTACCCACTGTAGTCGAACTTGTGTTGCATGTGCCATTTGTGTTGTTAAATGTGAATGCTGTGATTTGATTGTGCCTCACTTTATCCTCTGTTTCAGTGGCTTATTTGATACAGGAAAAAGACAAAAGGGCTGGTTGAGATACAAAATAGAGTGACTGGATTTGGTATTCACAGTATTCAGCATGTTTTGATCAGTAAAGCACTTTTTGACCTTTTTGTACCTATTATACATATACAGTACATACCATTTGACATGCATTCACACAGACCCACACATATATACATCTGATTTAGAGTATTACATTACACGAAGAGTCCTCTTATTAAATAGATACTTTATAATAGAAAATCAACAATAAATGCACCTTTACAGTGGACTTTTTCACTCCTGAATTTCATTTAGAGTCAGTCAATAACTGGATTCAATAAATATCATATCTGATATACTATGAAATTGGAATGTACATTGTTTCTAAGTGCTTGACTTCTGTTGCATTGTTCTTCCAAAAAAGGCATCTCAATTCCTAAAGTCCCCTTCGGAGACCCCATGAGGTCACATCTTTTGGGGGGTGCTACCTGTTGCAGCCTTCTCTAGCTGTGAACTAACAGGACTTTGGGTCACCACCGCTGCCAACGCTCGGCCTCCAGCAGAAGTCTCAGACTTCCCTGCTGAGCCTCCCTGCTTGTCCTCCGCTGCTTTCGGCTGCTGGTCTTTGCTTTTGGCCCCCTCCTGAGAGCCGAGCTTGATTGGTCCCAGGACATTTTTGGCCACAGTGGTCAGCTGGGTGACAAAGCTTGTCTTGTCACCAGGGGAGACAGGGCGTGACTTGCAGAGGGAAGGTCCACAGAGGGAGGGCGTTACAGCGGTAGGGGAGGGAGAAGGGGAAGGCGAGTGCTCTTCCACAACCTCCAGCCGACATTTGTCCTCCCAGTCGAGGGTGCCACGGTAACAGTTGACAGGCCCGAGACCCTGCCGCACCTTGCCAAGGGAGAGCGGCTGGCCGTGGGTAGAGGCAACAGGAGCGAGAACTCTGGTTGGGAGTTTGGGGCTTTTGGAGCCCAAATCTGAAGTCCTCAAGTCACTGTGCTCAGCTCCACACTTCCTCAGGCTGTCCTGAATACCTGATGGTTTAAAGGTTTTGCTCATGCTCAGAGGTACCCCGGTCACGGCTGGGCCAATGCCGGTGCATTTATCTGGATTCAGCACAGGGCCCTTTCCTGTGGTACCACAGGGTATGCTAGGCCTGCTGAGACTACTCCTGTTCTCTTCTTCCTGCTTTGGTTCAGGTCTGCTTCCAAGCTGCTCCTGGGGATCTTTACCATTAGAGAACATACTCCCAGCTGCCTTTTTATCTTGTGGTTTAGGAGGCAAATCTGGCTGGGTCTGGGGGCTCTTCTCAGGCCCCTTGAGACCCCCCAGACCTCCTGTTGTTCTGGTAGGGGTGCTAGGTGTTGTAACTTTGGTAGCGTCTGTACTTGGGGATTGCAGTCTGGAGCTTTGGCCAGCCTGGGAGCTCAACGGTAACTCATTTGCATGAGATTTTCTAGTAAAGGATGACTGGATCTCTGTGGCTCCAAGTCGACTTGGCGATCTCTCCAGGATTGTTGCTGTCTTAGTCTCCCTCTCTTTCTCCCTTTCTCTTTCTTTCTCCCTCTCTCTCTCCCTCTCTTTCTCCCTCTCCCTACCAGCCAGGAGTGCTTCCCTGCTAAGCGGTGACTCTTGTCTCCCAAGTCTCCTTGCAGGTTTCAGCACACCAGTCTCCAGCGCACTGGAAGCTGATGGCGAGGCTGGGGAGGAAGGCAGGGGCGGGGGGTTGGGAGGCAGATTTTCCCCCTCTGTCTCCAGGAGGCTCTGGAGCCCCACCTCACAGAGGAATGCGTCTTTACGGTAGTCAGAGTGCTGTACCTCCAGGCTGTGCTTCCTCAGTGGACCGCCCAGTCCTCCTGTAGAGCTGGACTGGGTCAGAGGTGAGCCCAGCTTCTCTGCTGACTGCACCCGTTTGAGAAGAGGTGAGCGTGGGGGCTCAGCGCTCTTTGGCCTGGGACGGACCACTGGCGGCGAGGAGTGGAGCTTGGCAGGGAAGGTCTGGGTGGTGTTGGAGCTCCCTACAGTGTGGCCTGGCAACGGTGGAGGAGAGGACTGGGTGGGCGAGGGGGTGTGGGCCAGCGGGGATAGAGGGATGTTGCCGGCAGACTTACAGCGGGCAGAGCGGTACTGGCGGTGGAGTTTAGGGGAGAGGCCATGCAGGGAGCTGGGCCTCATGTGCTGGGAGGCGGCGGGGGAGTTAGGAGTGCTGGAGGCTGGGGAGCTGCTCTGGGAGGAAGCACCTAAAAGAACAGAATGCGCAGAAGGAAAAAGAGATCAATACAGTTATAGATCCCTGAGTAAAATGTACATAATTCTCTTGACTCAAATATAACATCAGCGTTAGCTTTTTGGTCATGGTTTGTTAATACTGAGTTATGTTATTTTAAAGAGCAATAGGCAAAGTTTTTACTGCCCCATAGCAAAAAATGTCCATAATCTACTGACAAGGGCTGATAAGACTCTTGATCGATACCAGTGACTCAGGAATTACTTGACCTTGTGCTGACATATCTGGCTCTCAGAATTCACTTTCTAGCCAACACTCTAAATTTGGATTTAAAAAAAAAAAAAACCCAACCAGTGAAATTTCAACACTCATCCAAACCCCGAGTGCTGCAATCGATCCACTGGCATCTCAAGACGTATCAGTTCTGAATGCTAAAAAGCTCATTCTCAAAATTTAAAAAGTATGTTTTGCATGATTTATTACCTAGTCATTAAACATTTCTGCTGGATTTCTACTCTAATTGACTAACTTATATGTGTCTACTCTAAAAATGCTATTTTTTGTGTCGAATAGAGGGCTCTTCATCCCAGGTGACGGGGGGTGGAGGAAGTCAATGTTGACCAGTCAATGTTGTTTCTGATCATCAATAGAGGTCGATAAAGGTCATAGGTAACTTAATGTCCCTTAGGGAGAACAATTAGCTTGGGAAGGGTGTGTATTAGACCAATGGACATTTGCTACTATTAAAATTGTTTTTTACCATGACGATATTTGTAATACTGTGAACCGATCTTATTTAAACACATACAGGAAGGTTGAGCTCCAGTGCTTACCGAGGTATGAGGACTCGGGGGTGGAGCGGTAGCCCTGTGTGGGGGAGCGGGCAGACAGGCTGTGAGTCGGAGAGCCAGGCAGACTCTCACTGGATGACAATGAGCGGTTCAGAGAGGACAGACTGCGGCTGGTGTGGAGCAGATTCGACTGCTTCGTGATCTTACGGAACAATGAGCTGCGCTTCTTACTGCAGGATGGAGAGAGATTGTAAACAGCATGAGCCAGAAAGCAAGACCTGAAATGTTATGGAAATATACTGGCATAACATTCATGATCTTACATTTAAACTAGACTTAAATTTGGATTCTGACCAGAGATAAACCAATATCACTTTTTAAATACCGATATTTAGCACAAGATTTTAAGCACTGAATACTACTGAATACTAAATGCCAATCTGATCCCTTAGTGTAGGCTTGCACCATTAGTTTGGGGTCACTGAACAAAATAGTTGACAAACAGACATTATTTCGCTTACAATTTGAGAAATACAGGCTTCTGTGTTCCAAAAATGCAGAAAACAAAGACAGTTAAATTTTATTTCTAACATATTATTCAAGACTTTTGGCATCAGGTATTTTGTCTTGAGTAAAATCCCCAGCACCAATACTACATTTTTGCCTGAAATCCGTATTGCCACATGCCTAATTCTAACATGATGTAATGTAAGGTAACATATCAGCTAGGGAGTCACGATATTACTGTAAGTATACTGTGAGAGGACAAATCCCCTTATATTTGACAAGCCATGTAAGCTCTCCATGTAAAATGAGATCTGTTAATACAATCATTGACAGTGTTATTTCAGCGATGTGGTTGTGTAAGCTCCTACCTGTCCTGGCCGTCCTTTCCCATGGTCCTCTTGTTGCGTCGAGCCATCTTACACTTGTAGCTGGCCTTCCGGGCGGGACCCACTTTGATGGAGGTGTTCTCAAAAGGTGTGGTGGTCACTGTCACCTTGTTCCCACTCTGCACGGGCACAAACCAATAACATTAACGCGTTCTACACTCATATTTCTATTTACCCATGGGTGTTAGTGATTATTTCTCTTTCTCACATCCTGTCTCTCTCTTTCCCTTACAATTCTATTTGTGGAGGTAATTAATGAAGAATTTGTGTGTTTCTGAAATGATGAGAAAGCCATTAAACCAACAGCCGAGAGAGGGCTGTGAGCACTTTCCTCACTTGAGATAGCTATGAATAGATGCCTAAGTGGCCCTTCTGTGACAGAAATAGGCAAAGTACTGAGAGATGCTGACCCTTTATAGATAAATAGTCAACTACGAATAGAGACAACATGATCACTACCTTGAGGATGAGCTCTACCACTTCAGTGTGGACCAGGCCGTGGACGGATTCGCCGTTGACGTGGGTGATGAGGTCACCGGCACACAGGCCAGACTCCTGGGCGGGGCCGCCATCCTCAACATGCTGGCATTAGAAAGAAGATACACAGACTGAAGTCTCATAAGAGGGGAATACCAATGCAATATAAGACTATTATGGCCTTATGTTTTATTTTCTGTGCGAAAACGAGGAAGCAGAGAACCAAGAATCTATAAATTTGTGTAATATAACATTAGATTTAGATATTTTAGAATTAATTTGTACTTTCAGCCCCATACAGCTTTGACATTGCTTTCGTGTCATTTACATCTGTGTCTGTGATTGTTTTATGCTTTTTTTTTTTTTTTTTACAATGCCAAAAATATAATTGCCCCTTGGTAATTAATAAAGTTGAATTATACTGAATTTAACTGAACTGAAAAGAATTGACCTGAATTAGAGGGAAGGACAAAATAGTAGTCTCTGTACTTTAGCTATGGGAGGTACTAGTGAGTGTTAATTAATATAAAACAGCTGAGGCCAGGAAAAAAATTCAATTCACAGAGAAAATTTCATTATATTCCACTACAGATATCAATCATTACCTCTTGAACAAGATTAGAGTGAAATCTCTGCATACTGCGGCTGGTCAATTATCTATCCTTGTATCTTTCTATATTCTCATCTGCACTCCATATTATTTCTTACAGGTCAGTTCATTTAAATCCATTGACCTCTGCATAAAACTAGATTTTCTGGATTTAGCAAAGCCAATATGGCAGCTCCAAAACAATGTGCTCTCCTACAACTGTCTTACCCAAACAATATGATGCACACTGTAGATGTCGCTGTCTCCGATGTAGACTCTAATGGCCCTGAGGGTGAAGCCGTACTTCTTTCCAGAGCGATGGATGGTGATGGGTGAGCGAAGCACGCTGACCATCGGGCAGAAATCTCTGCTGGGAGAGGAGTCCCGGGATGACGGGTTGGAGGAGAAGGAGCGGGGAGACATGGGGCTGGCCAAGGGGGAGAAGCCCCCATGCTGTTCCACTGGAGTTAGGAAGAGAATCGGGAAAAAGCAAGAAAACAAGAGATGTCATTGTGCCTCCAATGATTTCTCACAGAAATGAAGACATCAACTACTTTTGGCTTATCAACCATCACACTTGGTCCCGGTGCCGCTTACCAGCTGGGATGATAACAGACAGCGCGGTGGCGGAGGCTGATTTGATGACCTTGTTACCAGGTCTGGAGTTGCGTTTTTCCCCGTCCCCGGACAGATGCTGGTGGCGTGCCCTGCGGAGGACCAGGTCGTTCGTGGCCCGTGGCCCCAGAGGGTCATACAGAGGAGTCACTACATCACGACTAGTTGCTATGGGGCACGGGGATGACACGGTGGCCACAGCAGCTCCTGATGTGTCGCCTGGTCTAGGGGGCTTGTCTGTGGAGAAGCACAGCAAGTAAAGTGGCATTATGGTATTATAATATGCTGCTTTCTCACCTCCTCCACTTTCAGACCGCCTTGCTTTCTCTGTTGACTTCACTTGTTCTCACTAACCCTCTTAGTGTCTCTCATTTTTGCCCTCTCTTTCTCAACCTGTCCACTCATTTCTTTCTATCTACTTGTACGTGTCACTTCCGTGTCACTTTTCTGTCCTTCACCACCCTCCAACCCTCTTCCTACACAGTCCCTTCTAAAAAATGTCCCCCCTCTTCTTGCTTTACCTGCACCATTGGCCTCTTTCAGACTGCTCCTCTGCTCCAGTAGGCTGGGTGAAGGGGCGCTGGCCCCATCCAGTGAGGTCCCGCGGGCCTTGACAGAGGTCTGGCGGGACAGGAAGTCTGGCTCACTCTCTAGCGGTGAGGCAAAACGATGTGTATCCATCAGGGCTGAGAAGCGTCGCCGAGCTCCAAGGGGAGGACTCGAGTCCCCTTCCATGTAGAGGGACTCAGAGCAAGACAGCCGCTTCCTATAAGAGAACGACACAAAAATACAGCACAAGAAACAGAAACAATGTCTTAAAATGTTTTTTCTTCATCCTCCCCATTTAGCAGCTTTTTTACTCTTCTTTCTTGTAAATCATGTTTTTAAACACTGACTGTCGAAAAATCTAAGCACAAGAAATGACTGAGGTGATTCCTACTACATAAGGAAGTGCAATATGTGTGCTAATAAATAGCAAAGCCATTGTCTCTTCCATTTTTGATCCATTATGAATGCGGGGGGGGTTCAAAGCCTGACAAATGCTTTCTAAATATGGAGGCATAATGAATTCATGAGAGGTAATGGTAATGTGTTTTTGTTATATGTTCCATTTGCACAAATTCATTGACCATGGCATTTCAAGTGAAGGAGAAAAAAGAATCATTTGTATAATACAGTAGTACGGTCAGGACTCAGTAGTTTGCAGGCCTCCTACTGTTGGGTTGCTACATGGCAAGACTTGCAAGTAGAAGTATATTTTAATGAACCCAGATCCCTGGGTAAGAATAAATCTTTCATTTGTGTGGGCTCTGAAGTAAAAACCCTTGATGTGAGGCAATAAAAAGTCTCCTTTCTTTTCTTTTCTTTTCTCTTTTCCTCTCATCTTTTAAATCCAACATGTACAAACAACTATTTACATAGACATGCTAGTAACTGAATCACACAGATGCTTTCTATAACAGAGAAAACCAGTCATGCCAGCTAACAAATGCAGTGCAACAACTTCCAACAATTCCTATGACTACAATTACCAGTAATGTTTCTTTTATGTAACTAAACTGCGAAACACTCCTTTGTCCTATTATTCCAATCTACATAATCTATCACTGATGAATGAAAGAGAGTCGGTAAGTAATATAGAAATTAAATTTTAGGCATTTTGAGATGAATACCTCTTATTCTACCGCTAATCATAATTGACCTTTAAGCACCGAGCGTGAAATGGCAGCCTCATTTGTTGTAATCCATAGGAAATTATGAGAAAAAAATGAATTTGGCGTATAAGAGACACATTGGGTTTCAGTGAGACATACTGACAATTTATGTCATTTATATATTTTCTAAGTTTCCAAACTCTGGAGAGGTGGCAGTCATTCCCTGTTGTTGACTCAAAGTGACTGTGAACTCTCTCTCACAAAGCTCTTTTTATAGGAGAAGTGCCAAAAATGGTGTCAGCATGACAAAAAGCAGTTATTCATTCACACTGGCAGATGACAGCAAAGTCGCTGAAAGAGAGTAGGAAAAACCTTGAGGAAACACCTTCTGAGCTTCCCCAGCAGCAACTTTTCAAGGCGCACACCGGGCTTGACATTAACTTTTTGGCTCACCAGCCACTATGTAAAGTCTCCAGCCACTCAGCATTTTCTCCAGCTAAAACCTCCCTCTCCACAAAAAGTAATACAGTGTAAACCGCTTACAGTGATCACAGTTATAGTGATCAACAGCTTAAATGGATGAACAAGGACACAGTGTCATAGATGCAAAGCCACACTTTTTATTTAAACCCATGCTCTATAGCCTACAGACTGTTTTTTGGCAGATATTGTATATGTCCTTGTTATTTATTTGCTTGCAGGCACAGCTTTCATTTTAAGTGATTATGTTTGTACATTGTCAGAAGGCTTTTTGAAAAGAAACTGTAATGTAATTGTTTAGAAAACACAATCATTTACACGACATTTACGTACAATACACATTTTGAATTTTAATTACAGAGAGGTACACACCCACTGGGACAGACTAGGATTATGAATATTAGAACATGAGGTTAATACATTTTTTTTTTAAATTTCTTTAGCCACTGATGACAATAACGACCAAATCAGTATTAATGGGGTATTTTACAAATAATATACCGTGGTTAAGGCAAGGTGTCCGTGGGGACTTTAGACAGATAGATAGATAGATAGATAGATAGATAGATAGATAGATAGATAGATAGATAGATAGATAGATATGGCAGTGTTTATAGTCAATCACTCAATATCATTAACACTGTCATGTACGTGTTATAGTGACATGTTTACAAATCAAAGTAAGCAAAATAGTGGCCACTGAAGTTACACAGGATATGTCACATAGCCAATGCCTTGTGTTCACAACAGAGTGAGGACCGTCTTAAGGCTATGAAGCTGGAGAGGATTCAGAGAGGAGTGCGGAAGAAACAGAGAGACAGCAGGAGCAGTTTGGATGATGAGGAGGGAACAAGTGAAGCGATGAGCACAGGGAAACGAGGGGGGCAAAGGGAGGAGGAAAGAGAGTCAGGGTGCTGGCTCTAATGCATGCATACATAATGATGCATGGTCATTATAAGCGGTTATTTGAAGAAGTCACTGGCAACACGATGATGTGGAAGGACCAATGGGATGAGGTCACAATGTGCAAGCAATGCTCATGTGGGTGGTAGTATTTTGTAGTAGCCTGTCACATTGACATGATTTTATTATTTCAGGTGCTTTTTGTAAACTACAGTTATTTCTTCTTCTTCTTTTTTTTTTTTTTTGCCACCTGCCAAAGCAGCTGGTAAGAGTGACAATGGTGCATGCCACTGCCAAATTGTGCCTGCATTTGGCAGGTGTTAATGTCAAGCCCCGGCACACTCGTACAAATCTGAATACTTCCAAACAGATAAATGCAAACAGACCCCCACCTCAACAAACACATACACAAAAAGTACTCACATCTCAGGGGACCCGGTCCTCCAGCTCTTGTCCCTCATGCTGAAGCTGCCCAGGCTCTCTCTCTTGGCCACCTTGTCTTCCCGCGGACCTTTGTGCTCCCGCCGGGTCACAGACGTCGTAGCTTTCTGCTCCAGCTGAGAAAGATGTTCCATACTGCTGTACACCTACAGGGGGACACAGTCAGACCACCATTTTGTCTGCTGGAAACTGTTAAGATCTAGGCAAGAATCCTGAATATTGGTGGAGTAATCCCAAATATGCATCCCAAATAGAGGTACTGAGATATACTGGAGTGTTGATATATCATTTTTCAAAATCGAGCAGCCAGTTCGTGTTGTCCACTGCACTTATGATGGAAGTAAGGATATGACTCAAGCACTGTTAGGGCTGTCGCCCTTTCCCACAGTGTTTGCTCAGACTTAAGGTTTATGGATGGGGGTGTTTTCAAAGGAAGTATGGTACAACAACAAATTAATGGCACCACAGAAAAACATTAGGCTAATTAAGGTTCTGTTCTGATTAAATTTACCAAAGCCTTTCAAGTAATTAATATTAGTAATGCATGTGTTTAGCCTGCTACTTCATGCCAAAATGGCTGCTGTGAAAAAGGTCTAATTGCTGATAGCTGGGTGATTTAAAAATAACGCTTCTGAAAAACTAAT
Source organism: Myripristis murdjan (assembly GCF_902150065.1). NCBI lineage: Eukaryota > Metazoa > Chordata > Actinopteri > Holocentriformes > Holocentridae > Myripristis > Myripristis murdjan. The sequence goes on from NC_043980.1 coordinate 16,066,306, forward strand.
CTTCATGCTGGTATTTGCCAGAGACAGCAGGGAAACACACCTCCCAGCTCCTGATGTCACAGGCTCACTGAATCTATATGAGCAAATATTTGGAGCTGAGCTGAGATTTGCAGCCGAGCACTAGCACTTTTTTTGGTGGAAATTCAGGGAATGACTCACGATTTGGCTCAGGCAGCAGCACTAGCCCCCGTGGAAAAAGGGGTAACTAAAGGAATTATATTACACTGGCTTTCAGTGGGGAGTTTTAGTATCCTGTAAAGGTTCAAATGCTGTTTCAGATGCTTTTCCACCTTGAATAAAATTATTAATTTAAGATACTGAATACCCACACACAATATTAGCTATTGGTACAAGTCACTTGATTCAAAATAGTCCCAAAATAAGCTGACAATGAAGATAAACTGTCTCTGAATTCCTACGGAGGCATGTGTGCAGAAAAATCAAAAGGTCAACTAAACTTTTGCTTAAGGACTAGTAATTGCACTGGACATATGATAGTTACACCAAAATGGACAAATGACGATCACCAGTGGGTTAGATATGGTCTGAGTTAGTTAACTTTAACAGTTAAATTCAGTTCCTAAAATTGCTAATTCAAAGTTATTATGGTGATTTTGCTCTTTGGATAAGTTATTAATACATTTTTTGGAAAGCCCGCTGTACAAACTGTGTAAATGTCAGGATGCAAAGGCACACATCATGCTCTTGGTAAGGTATGCATTTGAATGCTGCTCACATCCTGGACACCCTCTTGTTGCATATTACACCCTCTTTCATTTGCCATCAGTCATCTCTCTATTTACTCTCCAGTGAAGCAGACATACAAAAGAATAGGCTCTTAGAAGAAACACTACGTCATACAGTACAACATCGCTTGCTGTAATACCTCAGTAAAAAGTATCTTTATTCATAATCCTAAATAAAATTTGCATAAATATATTACTAAAAATGTCATTCTGGTGCACTTCCACTGGTATCCATAGCAGTTCTTAGCCTCCTCGTATCAGCAGTATCTCCAGCTTCCCACTATGTGCCTTCAGATAAGGATAATAAACTGACTCCCCACATCATACCTGTGACCTTTATACTTGGCAAAACATACAGAAGGGGACAGAATCGATTAGACCTGCTACACTGAAGACTAGGTTGTGTGTGTCAGCGTGTGTGTGTGAGCGTGGACACACACTCAAAAAAACCTGAACACATACACACAATTGTTCTGGCAGGGGCCTATTATGTGCAGAACAAGGCAGGAAAGCTAAGCTGTGAGGGGGAGTGCAGCCGAAGAAGCTGAAAAAATATTCAGCAGGGCACCATGGTAACAAGTGTGAGTGTGTACAAACCCAATAAGACATTAACAGCCAGAACAGATCAGTAAGTTTCTTTCAATCATTAAACATCTGGTTTCATGCTCTTGAAACAAAGCAGTACTTTACTGAGGAATTTCAAATTAGTCAAAGCTATTTTAAGCACTGGGTAAATATTCACATAGCATTTGTTTGTTTTTCTTTCTTTTTTTTTTTTTTTGGGTGCAATGTTTTGCTATAAGCCCCATGGGATACTTTTTAAAACAAATCAGTAATTTTCATGTCTTCTTTCTGTGTGGTGTTTATCACTCTGATCCCACATTTCATTTATGTGCAAATACTCTAAATGTAGCTAAGCACCAATGATTTTACCTGTTCCATCAATGAATCATAATCAAATACTAAAAAAGGTAAAATGTAAAAAAGCTCCCTTTTGTCATAACAAGCAGGAAAATAAAGGACTTATATGTGTACACATGTTTACTTCAAAGGCAGCCTGAAGTGCCTCCAAGAAATTATCTGAGAGCTTAAGGGTGTGTGTGTGTGTGTGTGTGTGTGTGTGTGTGTGTGTGTGTGTGTGTGTGTGTGTGTGTGTGTGTGTGTGTTTGTGCACAAGGCTAATATTCATTCTTATGCTGGTCCACCTGCCTGGGTTCATAAATGCTTGTTTGAGTGTGTGCATGTGTGTATTTACTGTACACGTCATTTTGTGTGTCTATCCCTGAGAAGCTCTCCTGTGGTAGGGCCACTCAGCAGCCCTCTACACCTCCACTATAATTGAAATTGGCCCCTCAATGAGGCACCTTCCATTTTCTGAAGAGCTTCTTCACTGTTTTACAGCCCCGAAGTGAGAGGACGGATCAGGTGAAAGACAGGAGAAAGGCAGATTGGAAGAGGAAGAGAGAGAGAGAGAGAAAGAGAAAGAATCAAAGTGAGAGAGAAAAAAAAAACGTCAACAAAGAAAATGCACAATGAGGTGAGAAAATCCCACCTCGAGAGGGAAAGTGTGACAGAGAGAACACAGAGAAACACATCAGAATTAAACGAGAGCGGGCGACGGAAAGAGTGCATGTGAAGAAAGAGAATGGGGGAGATGGAGGAAACGTTTGCCAGGGTCATTAAAAACACATGACAGGCAGACAGGTAGAGCGAAAAAAAAAAAGGAAGAGAGAGGCTCTGACATGAAAAGTACATGGACCCTGAGACGCCTTAAAATAGAACATGGAGAGAGGAGAGATAATGGTTACAACACCCCAATTACTGTCTGAACTCCACCTGATCCTTGTCCATATCTGAGACCTGGATCCTGCCTGCAGGCCCTGCCGTCTGCACCGTGCGGTCTCACCTTCACGCTTTTATTCACGGCCTGTTTATCCATGATTCACTATGGCAACATCCTGAATATAGTTATGAATGATACATGTTATTTTTTTAACATTCATAACCCCACTCCAACCAACTCCAATATTACTGCACCTTGGATTTATACAAAATTCAAAGTTCATGAATGCTGCTTAAATAATAATATATATATACATTTTTAAAAAACAGCAAAGAAAAGGGAAAGGAGGTAAAGAAAAAGATACTGCCATCACTAATAATAATAATAATAATAATAATAATAATAATAATAATGATAGCAATAGTAATGAGAGAAAGTCTAGGGTTTGTTCCTTCTTCTGTTCAGGACTCCTTCCTCTTCCCTCATCTAATCCTGTCAAAGAATCTGAAGTGTCAGGATGAGTGCACTACCCATTTCTTGTGAAGCGAGGAGAGAGAGCGAGCAGGCACCACAGGGTGAGAAGAAAAAAAAAGGACTGTGACAGAAATAACAGGTTGACACAGCGAGAGAGAGGGGGGGGAAGAGGAAGAGAAAGAGAAGGAGTGAAAAATTAGTGAAAAGCCATAAAAGACGGGAGAGAGAGGCAGAGGAAAGGGAGAGGGGAGGGTGGTGGAGAGACAAAAGTCTGACCTTGCTGAAGCGAGGGGAGCAGGAGGAAAACTGTCTGATCTCCACCGGCTCATCATCGTTGGTGTCATCCTCATCGTAAGCGTTGATGTGGCGGTAACGGTCTGAGCGGGCTGGGCAAACAGAGAGAGAGAGAGAGAGAGAGAGAGAGAGAGAGAGAGGATACAAGTTTCAAGTCACACCCTTCATCACAAATTCGTACAGTAATATATTCTAATTAGTTCTACACAACAAAAACATATGGCTAATTTACATTATAATTTGTAATAATCTCACTGATTGTCATTCTGATGGAATTTCAAACGTCTTGCAAAACATAAAACACTGTGTTTATTTGATTTGTTACATATCAGTGATAAGCATTCGGGTCTTTTTTTTTGTATTTATGCTGTTATTGTAGACATGAACAGATTTGAGAAGAGGATGGCAGGAGCAGTTTAGAAATATTGTCGCTTCCATTACTTATGCAGAGCAGATTACAAAGATCTTAAGAAATGTCTTAAAGGTCCAATCCGCAATATGTGTGACATTCAAGCGGTCAAAATGGCTAAGTCAGCACGGTCCATATTCGCCACAGAGTCAGGCCATGTCCACACCAAACCGGCAAATTAGAAAGCACCCTCACTACACCAAACCACACAACCTGCTGTCACTGAAATGCCCCAAATTGTTTAAAGTCCCCTATCAAGCTGTCAGACGTGTCCGCTCATGGCCTGCATACTGCATGTGCAATATTAAAAAAAAAACCTAGATCACATGACAATCCTCTGCATGCATTTTCAAAAAGCTTAATTTTACCCTTCTGCACTACAATGCCACAGAGTCCACATCTGCCCTTATGGATGTAACTACTTATCACACACACAAGTACAGGCACACTCACTATCAAAGTAGCTGGTGTCCTCCTCTGACTCCAGGTGAGGGATGAACTCTGCCTTCTGTCTCAGCAAGCTGTTCCAGTCCAGCTCGGTGAAGAACGGGTGCTGCTTCACTTCGAACGCTCCGCCTGGTGGCACAGAAGACAAACAGCACAATCTGTCAGAGCCTTGGCAAAATATGGCCACATAGTGCTCTTACTGATATATACAACTTATTTATGGATACAAGTACTGCATGAATGTAAAGCTGCATGAGGAAGAATTCATAGCGTCATCAATCTGAGATGTGAAGTCTATCTGGATTGCCTCTTCAGAAAGTCTCTCATTAATGTCATTTTGCATTTCTAATCCTGCTACAAAATGCTGCAGATGGGAGCTGTGGCATCAAGTGCATGGAGAGGAAAGTACCGGTGCCCAGCCTCATGAGAGGGTTTGTCTGGAGCAGAGTGGAGATGAGGGCCTGAGCGTCTGCAGGCAAGGCCTCATCGCCGTCTGGCCACACTATATCGTCTGGTGGAGACAAGCGGAAAGGACACACGGTCAGAGTGACAAAGAGGGCAGAAATTTTGAGAGAAGCAGCAGAGTTTTAATATGAAGACGTTCTGATAGTCTCTCAGTCTTTTAATATTAACTAATTCCTGTCCACACCTGTAATGACCTGTCCAAACAGCTCCTCGGGAGTGTCTCCAAAGAAAGGCACGCAGCCCACCAGAAACTCATAGAGGATGATGCCCATGGCCCACCAGTCCACCGGCTTCCCGTAGCCCTGGCGCAAAATCACCTCTGGGGCAATGTACTCTGGAGTACCACATACCTTGGTGATGGAGAGAAGAGAGAGAAGGAGAAAGGGATTGAAGGGGGGGAAAGTGGAAGGCAGAAGATAAGAAAGCAAAATAGATTAATAAAACAGACATACAGTGGGCAGTGGGAGAAAATATAGCAGTAGTTAATAGTCTTAAAAAGTTAGAATATCAGTTAGTAAACATATAACTTAAAAGCTTTAAAGGAGTATAACTGTGATTTTGCATTTGTAGAGTAATATCTAAAAATGTTATTCTTTTTCCTTTTATTCAGCCATTGGTTTCCATTCATTCCATTATGATATGAAAATGAACTTTAAGAGACTTCAAATTTTCTTCACCCCAGCATTCGTCCACATTAGGTTTCCTAAAAGCAGCAGCAGCGTTGTGTTTTGATGACTTGAAATTGGATAGAGTGAAACAGTCTCTCCACAGGAAACAGCTCCCAGGCAGGGAAACATTTGCTTTAAACGGCAAACTCTCAGTTTTGTGGTTTATGAATGGCGACAACTGTCGCCAAACGACTTCATGTGAGACAAGCAAGTTGTCAAAATTACAAGATTGGCAAAGTAAAGCTGGACAACATGTGTTCATATTCTTGAACACTAGAGCCAATAAAATGAACGAGTGTGTCCTCATTTAGTCTCCCATTTACATAATTCAATATTGATTTAATGTTCACACATGTAGAAATGAAATATGATGTTTAGGATAGGTCAGTGTGTGAATATGTGTGTGCGTGTGCGTGTGTGTTGATGTAGCTACTGTCTTACATATCAGACATCATTAATGACTGAATGAGAAACATTTGCTTAATCAGAAACTCCAACTGCTAAATGAAAGCAAAGCCCTGTTCCTTTTCATCTGCAGATGTGAGTTGATTACTGACGGCCAAACTAATGCCTGCTGCTGCTGAGAATGGATAGGGGGGACGCATGGGCCAATCTGATTAATTACAACTAGTTTAATTTAGGGCGTAAACAATAACTGCAACTGCAAAATGGGAATGCGACGGCGAAGGGAAGCATTAATGATTCACTAATTCAGATTACACAGGAAGCATTATAATGCTGTTGTGTCTTCATTTGGAAATTAGCGCGTTTGCAGGATGACTTGGCTTGTTTGCATGCATGGCTGGGGTAGAGTAATAGATCCTTTGAATACCAGATGCCTGTTTATCCACAACCACTGTATATCCTAACATCTGATTAAACCATGTTTGCATCATACACACTTAACAGTCCAGTCTCATTCTCATCCAGCTGTGACTGTCAGCAGACTCTTTTCTTTGGGAGGGAAGAGCCAAAATAAGCACACACTATGTAACTTAACCCTGGGGTTGGCAGTTTTTTTTTTTTGTTTGTTTGTTTGTTTTTATTGGTGTCATTGGGTAAAAATTCCATAATAATAATTCAGTAGACTGTAATTCAAGCAGAAACTAGACTGCTGCACCTGCTCTTCGCTCTGTATTCACGCATTAGAAAATATAGTCCATGACATGAGACTTTAGCCAATCACGGGTCATTTCAGAGAGAGAGAGAGCGTTCCCTACTGGCTGTTCTACAAATGCAGATGCTCGTGTACGTAATCAATTTGCCTCCTGCCTGCCCGGACTAGTTTTCCACCGATCAAGACCAACTCAAAATGGTTGCTTCACATGTATAGTATTGGTGTACCTCAAAGATTCACTTTTTTTTTTTTTTTTCTACATGGATAGATTATCAACTAATATACAAGTTTTGTGAGTCTTGCTTTGACATTTCTTGGTGGATGCCTGTGCTCGACTGGTGGGAGGGGCTTAGGACAGAGTGGGGAAGGGGGATAGCTGTGGGAGGAGGGCTGTATTTTCAAATTCTGGCATTTTTTTTTCTTTGTTTCATTTTTTCCCTTTTCCAGAAAACTGCCAACTTCAGCGTCAAGCCACTTTATATGCTAGAGTTATAAAGTTATTTCTACCACAGAGTATATAATTCAAAAGCCAGGATCTTACTGGTCAAGCATTTGCTCAAAACTCTACTCCAATTACTGTACCTGTTTATCCAGGAATTCCCTGGCATCCTTCTCTATGTGTCCCTCATACAGGTTGGTGGTGAGGCTCATGAGGCCCATCTTAGACAAGCCGAAGTCTGTCAGTTTGATGTGACCCATGGAGGTGATCAGGAGACTATACGGAGTGAAACAACAGACATGCAACTTCAAATTTCGGGACATCAGTACAATCACTACATCATGGACTATTCAGCCCCCATGTCAGCTAAATGATATGAATGTAACTTTAAACAATTACCTGAAAACCATTTAATTTAAAGGCACATAATAGAGTTTATAGTGCACACTCAGCTGGGTCCCCTATTTTTTATTTAACACTTTCTTGTTATGGTGAGGACCTTGTGATGAAACAAAACTAAGAGTGTTGATAGGGGAAACTACACTGAGTATGTTTAAACACAGTATATAACACAGTTATATACACAGTTTATAACACAGTTGACACTGTTGCAGTTTTTATTAACCAGACAGATCAATTAAAGCAAATACTTTTTTGGTCGTAGCCAGTGGTGGAAAGAGTACTACAAACTGCTGCTCAAGTAGAAGTAGAAGTACTGCTGTAAAAATCTACTGAAGTGAAAGTAAAAAGTAACTCATTTGAAATGTATTCCAGTTACTAAAAGTAAAAGTTACTGAGTGATATTTTTTTAGAAACGATAACTTTGTTAGATGAGATCTCTTCCAGTGAAAATCCAAAAGGACAAGGGCACACAGCTCAGACTAGATTCCTTTGATCGGGAATTTGGAAATTTCAAGAAAAAGTGCACCAAAATATGTAAAGACAGATTACTACTCTACTTTGAATTTATGAAGGTCTAATTCAAAGAGCAGGTAGAAGTACAATGCTTTAGCAAAGGTGTGCTTAAGTAAAAGTAAAATTACTGACTTTTAAAAATGCTCCACAAAGTACACTTACACAAAAAAGCTACTTTATTACAGTAATTTGAGTAAATGTAATTAGTTGCTTTCACCCCTGGTAGTGGCCACTGTGTATTCCTCGCCACAACAGGGGCGTTTTAAACACTCACTTGTCGGGTTTGAGATCTCTATGGACGATGCCATAGTTGTGCAGGTACTCCAAGGCCAAAACAGTCTCAGCAAAGTACATCCTGGCAAGTTCCACAGGTAAAGCCCCGATGTTCTTCAGCAAAGTGGCACAATCCCCTCCTGGGAAAACACAGTGACTTCCCTGGTTATTGCTCAGGTGTGAGTGGACCTCGCTTTTTCCACTCTGTAGTTTTGGACAGCGTCCTTACTTGAGACAGGATTTGATAGAAATGATAGCGACAAACAGCACAAAGTCCAGAGGGTGACGAGATACTGTGGGAGTTGGTCCTTTGCAGAATAATTTCACGATAATATTTGGTGTATATTTATATGTAATTCTGATTCGCATCACTGTGCGCTGTGCTTTTGCACAGGTTACAAAAATTGGGCGTATATGTGTTTAGTCTATTTTGTCTTGACATCCACCTTGGCTGCCGTTAATGCATGTTTGGCAGTGTCATCATGGATGAGTCACTCACACACACAACTACCCTTCATGCCCGAGTGCCTCTGTGCACTAACAGCCAAGGTAAGAAATGCAGTAGCTCTGAGGGTCATAACACTGTACTGAGCTGCCCTCCAGGAAATCCAGTACAACAGGAGAGGAAGATGAATTAGGCTTAAGCAGCAGGGTGAAACAATTGACCTTGTTTCAACATCTACCGCTACGGCCAGGAGAGGCACTTTGACACACATCGTTTGACTTTGTGGCGTGAGTGCTGTTGCAATAGTGAAATAAGAGTCACTCCATCTCATCTGCCCCTCTGGGGATTGAAGATGGTAAAGTGTCAACAGTCGTTCTCTCTGCATTTCACCATAGTGCTTTTTAATTATCTGATGCTGGCACGCGTCTTATGGAGGGCCAAACATAGACATAAAGGACTACGATATTTATATTTACATTTTTGGCATTTTGCTGGCACTCTCATCCACAATTTACAGAAAGGGAGAAACTGGAATAATTTTAGTTCCTTGATCATGGGCATTAATGGCAACCAGTAGAAAAGTGAGTTAGCCTCAAAAGTAAAGCACTAAGACAGCAGATGTAATAAAATATTCCTGCATCAAGAAAAAGGGCAAAAAATGTGCCGTGGGAAATTGGGTTAGACCAATTCATCATTTTTTGAACATCAGCATGTCCATATCTTATAAGTTATTCTTCAGAACTTTTTTAAATGGATAATTTATAATGGTTGACAATATCTCTCATCTTTTTATTTTGCATTTGCAATATTTGTCTTTGTTCATTTTGTTTATTCAAACATGTCATTAAAAAACATGTTTCTTGTTTATTTTTTATTTTTTTATTTTTTTGGCATAGTAATTTTCAAATTTAAAGAGATTTAAAATTAGCACAAAATATTGGACATTGGCAGCTTCAGTTACCAAAAAAAAAAAAAAAAAAAATGTTGGAATAAATGTTGGTCTTTGGGGAAAAAAAAAAAATATCGGCCAAACTGTAATGGGAGAGACACAACAAGAAATGACCAAGTAACCACAAATAAATTTCGAGCGGCCTCATACATCCGAAACTGAAAGCTAACTTTGTGCAAATATTAAAACACAAAAAATGCTGCATTACAATTGAAACTGAAAAAACAATGACAACCCAAATGTATTGCAAAATATGACATAGTGCAAAAATGTGAAGGACAAAGAAATGAGATTTGTATTCAACCTAAACCTCTAGAAACTAAACAAATTTTTAAACAAAGCAGAGGAATTAGAAATTTTCATTTCTTCAGTTTCAATCAAATTGTTAATGATCTGCAATTCTTCATTTGTTGATTTGAACATTAGTGCCACAGCTGTGAACCTAAAATCTACATCTACAAACAGAGGGCTAAAAACACAATAACAAAAACAAAACCAAGGGCATCCTCTAAAAATACTTACTCACCCTCAACGTATTCCATGACCATGCAGAGGTGACGCCGCGTCTCGAAGGAGCAGAACATGGAGACGACGAAGGGGTTCTCGGCGAAGGTGAGGATGTCCCTCTCCACAAAGGCCTGCTGGATCTGGTTCCTCAGGATCAGGTTCTGCTTGTTGATCTTCTTCATGGCGAAACGCTGACGTGTCTCCCTGTGGCGCACCAGGTAGACAGCGCTGAGGGAGGGAGAGAAACGGGAGCCAAAAGGAGAGATTGAGGGCAGTGGCGGGGCCAAAAACAGAAAACGGTCAGTGATCAAACGATTTTCTGGCATGAAAAGAGTTTATGGAGACGAGGGCTTGCAAAAAACATTAGTCGACTACTTCTCTTACGAACAAATTTTATTTCAAACACACTTTTCATTAAAAGGATAATCTCAAAGTGCTACAGGTTTAAAAACTACAAAGATTTAAAATGGGTAGGAGATTTACACATCAATAAAGGGAGATTTTACACATGGATTTAATACAATATATATTCAAAGCACTGCTTACCCGTATGCTCCATTGCTAATCAGTTTGATGGTCTGGAAATCTCCCTCAGTGGGTGGCTTGATGGCTCTCCCTTTTCCCTGGTTCATCAAAATGTTGAGGAATTGTATAATTAAAATCAGCAGAGATGTGGTTTAAATTAGGTGATATTCTCAGATGTCATGGGTTGCTGGTTGATTTTGATGGTGCTGTGCCTGTAGTGTGTGTATTGATGTATGTGTGTGGGCACGTCTACCTGTATGAGTGCGTGCGAGCGTCTCACCTCTGCTGAGTCGTCGGTCTCGGGGGTGTGCGGACCCTCGCTGTCATAGCTGTCGAGGCTCACAATGTCTGTCGAGAAGCATGATAGTTTAAAGGCAAATCCGGTGTCAAAATGAAAACCAAAGGAACATTTGTCTCACCGAAACGCTGAGCCTTTCACGCTGCTCCGAGGAGATAAAATTGAATTTGCAGTGGCTCAAACATCGTTTACAAAACAGCTATTCAAATTTCAAAATAGCCAAAGGGCCAAAAGCGTCACATCATAGAAAAAGAAAAACATGAGAATTAAAATAGCCTCTCCCTATAAATTTTTTCTTGTCTCCTTCAACCCTCCCTCCTCCTCACTTTGTACTTCCCCTCTTTGAGGAGTCTTGGCAGCCTATTTTCAGTGCTCCTGCGCTCTTGTACGTGACAGCTTCTCAAACGCACGATCATAGCTGTGTCTTCTTGAAGCAGTAAAATAAACTGATGACTATTAACTTTGGAGAGGATTACGAAGCCGTTCTCTGTGTGTAAACTTCATGTAAAGGTAACTGAACCAGGGAGCGCTAAACGGAGAAATGACTGTTGTAAACGCCATGTTGTGATTTTACATAAAGTAACGTGACAATAGCCTCTCTGGGGATTAAACGGCGTGAGCGGGCCTATGAATATGAGTGGGTGCCGGCTTGCATGCACTGTATGCATGTGGGCGGAATATAACATGCAACATCAGGATGTAAAGAGTCACACTGGTAGCAGATACTAACAGTGAAAGACCTCGCAGAGTCATATTTCTCCTGAATTCACAGACAAAGGTGCAGCAGTTTATTGTGGACAGTCATCCCGGGCCATTTAGCCCATCAGCTGATGAACAGCTCTTGATGGATTAGCCCGGGACAGCCTGAGCAGATGTGAATTAAGGCCGTGAGTTTGGGGGGGGGCGCGTTGGAGCGACGATGACTAATGAAGGACAGCGATGCCACCGCACAGCCTGCCAGTAAATGAGCCAGCCAGTCCACAATCTGCATCTCAATAAATGTCTTCAGCTTGAACATCCGCCACAGATCTGTAGTGTGTTCCAGCATCTCATTGACTCCATTGTACAGAACTTTTTACGCTGAGGTCTTTCTCTAACGCTCAATTAAACCCCTCTGCTAGACATTTCCTCTATTTTGTCCTTGTCATTGCTGTTTCATTGTTCATTGTTACGTCTATCCTCTTTTATTTCGAATCTTTAACTCTTTATTTGCTTGTTTCTGTTTTTATTTTTTATTTATTTATTTTTTAAATCAATGTATTTCTATGCGTCTGTAGAGCAGTTTGAATTGCCTTGTGTCTGAATGGCGCTATGTAAATAAACTTGCCTTGCAGTACATCCCGATCAACAGACAGTGCCCTTTTTAAGGTCTTATACTTTATTTTTATTTAGCCAGAAAGTTTGTGGTGGTGTTGAAACATTTATGAAGTGTATGGCAATAAATAAAAGAAAAAAAAAAAAACACCACCAAAAACCCCTCTGCTAGACTTTTCTTCTGTTTTGTCCTCATCACTGCTGTTTCATTGTTCATTCTTACTTTGATTGCCTTTTATTTTGAATTGTACTTTTTATGACTGAATCTGATTTTATTCCACACTTACAATCCCTTCATGTTTTATGTGTCTTACAATTGTATTGTGTTTTTGTCTACTTTCCTTTGGTTCAGTTATTCTGTTTTATGTATTATTTTGGAGCATTCAGCTTGCATTTCTTCGTTTGTTTTATCTTCGAAGTTCCTACTGTATTTTCTTTTATGTATTTTATCAATCTATTTTGTCTTCCATCTCCAAGGGATCCCTAGAGCTATGTCGGCTGGAGTCTTGTATGTCGGCTGGAGTCTTGTACTATATAAGTATTAAAACTGCATGTTTCCTGTGGCCATTAATTTTATGCTTATGAACCTCTACTCTTGGTTTTTGGCTCTGGAAAGAAAATGATGCCTTGTAGTACTTATTTTTGAGTCCAGAAATTGAACCTACAAACTGCGAAAAGTCCAGGTGGTTTTGCACCTCGAAGACATTAGTGATTATGCTTCTTTTGTTCTTTTGTCACACCAAAAAATACAAAGCTCTTTGGCACTTCAGCAACATATTGAGGAGTGAAGAATGCGCAGGAGGGGTGAAACTGATGTTTTCTGAGCTTTGAGTCATAACATTAGCCCACTGAATGAGAGGGACACCACCACCGTGTAGGTGTGTGCATGCAGCATGTCTGTGGGAAAGATAAGTGCGTGTGTGTGTGTGTGTGTGTGTGTGTGTGTGTGTGTGGGTGCATGCCCATGAGTTCCGCCATCATTAAAACTACTGACGCCCATTATAAGTCGGAGTTCTCTCACATTTTGACATTCCCTTTAGTGAATGAGTCAGCATGTTGTTCATGTGTAATCTTGTGTAAACACGACATCTCTTGAAGGCAACGAGAGACTGTTTTGAGTGGGAGAGCAATTCACCTTGGGGTTGTAAAAATGCAGATAGTCAGCCCTGAGTGCAGCCACAAAGCGCTCCAAATCGACACGGCTTACAGAATCACATCATTTTTAAATGAGAAAACTACATTAAATTGAGATGAGTTGCCAATTTCACATTTTCTTGGTTATTAGATACATTAGACATAAGGGAAAACTGTTTTGCATAATAGGGGAACTTTTTTATCCAAAAAGGCAGGGGAGAGAGAGGGGATGACATGCAGCAAAAATATGTGGTACACGCTCTCAATGTACAATGACACTGATTTATCACTCTGCAAATGACCAATTTCACTGTTTTTTTTTTTTTTATTTTTTATTGTTTTGTCCTATGTAAGTGTCTGTCGGTCAGTTTTTCATATTGTGGTTTTCACATGTACTGCAAAAAAATCTCCATCTTCTTTTTCTTAAAACAAGTGACAAAATTCTGCCTGCGGGAAGAGATATCCCTCTTGTTTCCAATGCAGTTTCACTTGTTTCAGTAATTTTTCTGGGAACAAACATAAATATGTTGACACAATACAGAATGAGCAGATCAGCCTACTAGCATTAAGAAAATTCTTGAATCAAGTGTAATTTTGAATCATGTAAAGAACAAACTAAGGTACTTTCTCAGTGTTTACATATTTCCAGCTGAGGTTACAAACATATAATAAATCCTGAGGTACTGCATTAAGCGTTTTTTTTTTTTTTTTTAATTGTGCTTATTTCAATCTTTCTTTCCTCCTTGATTGCTTCCATTCCATTTCTCCTTTGTCTCTCTCACCTTCCAGCGGGTCCCTGGTCAGCCCCAACTGGCTGATAATGTAACGAGGGATGTCCGTCTTCATCAGCTGTCCCTCCTTGGCGTGATCCTCTGCTGCCTCCAGGAGATGGTAGAACTCCTCCGGGTTGAACTCCTAGCATTGACGGAGGAAACAGATTGAGATGCTCAGGCTTTGTACAATACACTTGCACCTTGAACTCCTGGAGTCGGTCAAAAACACAAAGTGACGAACAGAATATATTCAATATTCGTTTGGTAGCTCAACAATATGAGCTACAATGACTGACTTGAGCTTGTGGAAGGGGCCGATGAAATACAGAACAGTGTGACACACAAGATACGACACTTAGGATGAGAAGTATGCAAGCTTTCGAATTACCTCAAGTTCAGCATTAATTTTTCCTAGAATGTAGTCTGATCTTAATCTAATTCATCACAGCAGATAAACACAAGGTAAATAAATAACACACAAATAACAAAACTTTTCTGTCTGTATTTGAAGACATCATTAAACATTCATAGCCTGGGCTAGGGGGGGAAAAAAAAGTATGTGAACCTCTAAGATAATGACTTCCATGAAAGAGGGTAATTGGTGTCAGACATTCCAATTATTGTGCTGACATTCAGATATGGGTTAGAGGTGCCCTGCCTAATCAAACAAATCCACAAAGTTTAGTAACCAACTGCCTGCTCTTCTCTTAAAAAAAAAAAAAAAAAAAAAATCTTTGAAGTGAAACATGCCAGATCAAAAGAGACTTCAGAGGCCTTTGGTTGTTAAAGCTCATAAGGCTGGAAAAGACTACAAAAGCATCTCTAAAGATTGGGGCCTCCATCAGTTGACAGTAAGGCAGATAAATGGAACAAATCTAGGAAATTCAGCACTGTCGCTACTCTCTGTGGGACTGGGTATCCTGCAAAGATTGCTGCAAAAGTGCTGTACAAAAAACTCAAGGAGGTGACAAGAAACCCGCGACTGACAGCGAAGGATCTGAAAACATGTCTTACATTCGCTATTGTGTGTTTTCATGCAAGTCCACGACAACACTGCACCAGAGAGGAAATCTCAGGTTTGCTAAAGACCAATTAGATGGTCCAACAACCTACTGGAACAACTTTCTGTGAACTGTTTGGGAAAACTGTACAGGAGCATATAAGTGTAACTGTTGATGATGATTTGTGTTACACAGCGTGAGAGTGGATCTACAACAGGAAGCCTTAAAGGTGCATTATGTAGTTTTGAGAGAGATAGTTGTTTACATTTGCATCTGCTATTATATTTTAATATAATTCTTTGAATCAGCCTGTCTCATTTTATCATACATTCAAAGAAAAATCATTCTGAAGCACTGTAAATTTGGAGACAAAACTTCGGGCCGTGAAATTGTAAACAACAGCAGTAAAATGGTATCTTTTCAGTGTAAGGGACCCAGGTTTTTTTCCTGAGCATAGTGTTTTTGTAAAGTATATTTTCATATACCATTGAATTTTTCCACAACTCATTGTGACATTCTGCACTTGAAGAGTTCATTTGCAAAAACAGATAAAAGCCATTCTTAAAATTAATACACCTTTTTCACTGATACTGCTTGGAGTACACACACACATACACACACACACACACACACACACACACACACACACACACACACAAAGCATGATTTAGGATAATAAAAATGATGCCAGGCTAAATAAACATATAAAAATAGAAATAAATATAAAGTAAATTTTAATAAAATTCCAAAAAGTTTAAAAAGGTTTTAATAAATTCAAATGGAGATATCTGTTTTTACAAATGAGCTCTTCACTTCTAAAGTTATTAACTGGAAATATGAATTTTGTACTGGCCAAATACTAGGTTTATTTATGCCTGTTAAGATTCTGAGGCGTGACAGCAAAAAAACAAAGAGGCTAAAAAGCCTGAAGACTTATCAAAATGCTGAAATAAAATTACAGGTCTTCATTTATTGGCATATGCAGAGTTGCTCCAAAAGTGACTGTTTCGGTCAGGGACTATCATCAGTGGTGCTCACTCACTCACAGAGTGGCACTGATGATAGTCACAGACTGAAACGTTTGCTGCCTCCCTTTTTAATTCACTTTTTGAGCAGCTCTGCACATGTCACTCAAGACTGAAGGCCTGAAATTTGATCTCAGCATCTTTTTTTGGTGGGCAGGTTGTTTTTCATCTTTATAGATGCCTTACTCTCAACCAACTCCCCTAAGACACACTATTTGATGTATTTTGTGAAAGGCAAAGAGTGGACCTTCATCTTTTATGACCTGAGGTGAACCCCTCATGCAACACATCCCAAAAACTCAAACTGTTCTGTAAAAACGAATGGTGTAAAATACCTCCTGTGGCCTAGTCAGCAGCTGCGGGAATGTTGCTGTTAAAGATGTTCTAACACTTCCTAAATCTTTTAGCTTTTTGCTTCCCAGACTGTGTAAACTATCTTCAATACAGACCTGAAAATTGTGTTATTTGTTTATTGAGGTTATGTTTATTGATTACTATAACTTGCATGAAGATCAAACCACATTTTTCAACCCACAGCTTTATGGAGACTGCTTCTCAGCAAATTTGTCAGTGCTCATTTCAAACTGAGAGCATAAAAATCAATTTTATGCCAGTGTTTATATAACGCCACACCATTAGAGTTAATTTAATACTTCTACGTAGTTTTGAACATCTGTGCCGGAGCTGTATACGCTCTATAAGGGAAGAGGCGAATGGTGAATGAGTGCAACCAAAAAAAAATAAATAAATAACAGACAGTTTGTCTTCACTTGCAACATTTTCCTGGTGCCTATACACTCACATGGGAGCTCAAGGAGAGGTTGCAAGGAAAAGAATGATTTCTGACAACCTGAACTAAGTAATACTGACGGGGGCGAAAGCTCTATATTATAGAAAATTACCCCCGCTGACTGACATCCAAAGGAAACTTAGCTGGTGCAGTGACAAAGGATATATGCCCTGCTGATCATTTTAAATGTATATCTTGTGCCACCATATAAATGCATCAAATTTATTCTGAGGGTGTGAACACCTACATATCATGAAACTAGAATTTACTTTCATTACAAGGTACGTAATGAAATACAGCTATGGGGTTGTTAAACAAACACAATCAGAGCAAATACACTTCTAACTTTAAATTGCTTTTGGAAAAAAAAAAACATTCTTCTTTGAAAGAACCTGCCTTTTGTGCTGTCCTGTGGGATTTTGTTTTATTCCTGTTTCTTGAAATAACATTTTGATTAGAAAGCAGAGCCTGAGGCAGCAAGGATCATTTCCTTCCTCCCCGGCTCTCTCATATCTGCTCACCTGACCAGGGAAGAGAGAGAAAATGGAGCAAAGGCATAAACCTCCCTCTCTGATAGCCCGCTCTGCTCTAGGATAATATTCTTGCAGCTAACAGCCCACTGACTGTCTGTGACATTTTCACCATATCAGACCTTGCAACTGACTTGAATGTTAAATGAACTCTATAGGCAAGGGGCAGCAAGGTGTATATCTGTGTGTGTGTGTGTGTGTGTGTGTGTGTGTGTGTGTGTTCTCCCTCTCTCCTACTCTCTATCCAACTCTAACCGCCATGAGGATCTGAAGTCCCCTCCACATCCTGTCTGACCCTATCGACCTCTTCCGACGGTTGCCTCAGCAACGGAAAGATGAGCCAGGGGGCTGAGGGCGGGACCATGCCAATGAAGGACATGGGAGGCCATCAATCAGTGAGCTGAGGTCCAGGTACGTCCGAGCCTCCTGTGTATCAAGAGAGGCTTGTTATCGCCAAGTGAGTTGAGGCGAGCTGTGTACCAACATGGCAAGAACAGGCTCCAAGCTGATTTTATATGCAGCTCAGAAGGCTGACAAGCAGTGGAGGTGGAGCGAATTTTACAGTTTCATTTTAGTCTGAAAAATATCCTGAGGCACTCAGTATATATTCTGTTGTGTTATGTGTATTATGTCTAGCTCAGGGGTCTCTGACTAGTAGCTTGTGAGCCACTGGCAGCTCACAATCAGGTTTTGAGTAGCTCATCAATCGGTTTTACAAAAAAAAAAAAAAAAAGAAAAAGAAAAGAAATAAATCATTGAGTCAATGTGAATGCACCTCGGAAACCCCTTCCCATTTCAGTCCAATCAAATACACAATCCAATCATGCCCTACCCCTCTTCAAACCACAAAACTAAAAGACCATCCAACCAAGCAGCCCTGAAAATATCTGCCTTGTTTTGCACCACATAAATTTGTGAAGCATCTTCTCTCTGATATGGACATCATAAAATCTCAATTCAGAAAAGGGCTGATATATGAACATTTAAATTACTCTATAAGAATGAAAATAAGCAGAAATAGCCTACTCCAGCATGCACTTCTCTTGTGGATTCCATACAGTGACATCAAAATGTGAGAATGAGTGTATGCACCTACAGTATTACACACATGTGCAGCGCAAAATGATGATGAGCTTTGATATGGGAGGTGATGCGATTTCTCATACAATGACTTTTTTTATTTTGATGTCGTGTGAATTTGATGCATTGTAACTTGTCTTGCAACTTGATTCAGTAAATGCTCCTTCAGTGTATCCCTATCAGTGTGCGCTGATTGAATATGGAAACTGAATTAAGCAACTATTTCACAAAGTCCCACTCCCAGCGATGCCATCAGTAACCTCACAGAGCCAGCTGATGTTGCAAAACCATGTGGCCACACTCCAACCCAATCCAACATTATCAGATGCCACAAAACAGCCGGACCAATCGGCATCCTTTGAAGAACTACAGGCATGGATTAGGTCTGAGTTTTCAAACTTTTTCCTGTTGACTTTCCTTGAAGTGATGTGCCTGAGGGACCCTGATATGAGAAGATATTCTGGTTTGTGTTAAGTCTTGAATAATTCAGATTTCATACTTGAACACTGACAAATAGATTCACAGAGATGAGATTAAAACATTAAGCTAAAATAATCACTCAAACATTTTTTATATCATAGCTATTTCTAATGAATTTAATCACAATGAATTTAAACTATTCCTTGTTTTGCTGAGAACCACTTTGAAACCCCTCAAGGGCCCCTCGGGGTCCTCAGATCCCTTTTTGAAAAGCACTGGCTTGGGTGATAACAGCAGAGAGAAGCTTCAGGGCACTGACTTGGAAAAGAGAAATAACGATGTACTCGCTCACTTTCACATCACATGATGATAGTTAGATGAAGTTGATCCAATCACCTGCTATTTATTTTTATAAATGCCCGATGTGGTTGCCCCTTTTCCAAACTGTTTGAACGCAGACTCTGTTTTGTGAAAGGAACAACAACAAAAAAAATCAGAGTACAGCTGTGCCAGGCAGCACCATCAGATGGTGGGATGGGACTCACCAAACACTCCAGGAGCCTGGCTGGACGAGATATGATGATGAAGAGCTTTTTGACCAGCTCGGTGACGAAGGTGAGCTCCGAGCTCTCTGAGCGCTCATAGGCCTGAGAAAGAGACAGGCTGTCAGCCAAAACACTGAAGTTCTGTTAAACGTTTTCACAGGCAATCACTGCCTGTCACGTCAAGTCAAGCCCAGTTTGAGAGGTGTGATATTTGAACTGAGCATTCCCATGCAGCTCCACACTCCCGGCGTGTCAGACTCACATCATGCAGCAGCTTCTCCAGGTTCTCCTGCAGCTCGCAGAAGTAGACGCTGGTAATGAGGCCCTCACGTGATTTGGCCAGGCAGTCCCTGGACAGCTCGGCTATCTGGTGGTGGATGAAGCTCAGGACCCCATCGGCCAGCGGCAGAACACTCTCTGGGGAGTAGCATTGGATGAACTCCGCCAGCCTCTCCTCCATCTGAGCTGTGGCCTAATCCGAGATGAGATAGTGGTTAACAGCCTTATCCTGTCATGCTGTCACAGTCCTGAGATGATGACATCACCTGAGGGATTTCACCTGCAGACCGACCTAAGAGATTACACTAAATTGGTCTTAATAACAAGGAAATGTTTCTGAATTTCCCATGTCTTACTCACAGCCTTATTTGTTTTTGTCATTTCTTATTTGTTTACAAAGACAATCATTACATTTCAGGTGAAATGACCCAAAACTTTGATCATCAAAATTCGGCTCAATATCGAATATTGAATAAGTATTTGTGGTGATATATCATATTTTCTACAATATCATCTCCTCCTGTTGTTGTTCAGTAAATTTAATTTGTGATTACTGCAATGCTTTCTTTCATTCCACCTCTATAGCATGAAGATTACAAAGTGACACTATCAGAGATTATTATCCATTAAGTTTGCTCTCTTTCTGCAGCTGCCTGGCAGCTTTATCACAGCTGCCTCCGATGCTGTAAATTGTTATCGGACATCAGATCCACAGAGTTCAGCATGGGCAAGGCAAGTCTGCAAGTCTGAGACAAACTGCACAGCTTTGGGCTCTGCTTATGGAGCTATTTTGGTAGAGTGAATTATTTTTATTACAGTGACAGTGGATCCAGCCATTTTGGGCCTTCATTCATGCTGTTGGAAACTGAACTGTGTGGGGAGACGGTTGACATAGCTTCACAATGCATTACTGTTAGGGAATACACATATGTAATATAAGTGTGTGTGCTTGTATCTGTACACACTCGCATACGGGTGACATATATACCCAGGTGCCACTTAATTAGACACACCTAGCCGTTTACGCAAACAACTCGCTCTCCTCTGGACACTGAGTTAAATCGCTGTGACTCAGAATATTAATAATCAGAGTTGAGAGGTTGAGCTCCTGTGTGGCTGAATATAAAAACTGCCACGCCACATGATCTTAATGATTTTGAACAAGGTATGATCAGTGCCAGGCTGAGTCTTGCATGTCAGATGTGGCCGACACTCTGGCATTTCCATACACTGCAGCGTCTCCTGAGAACGGTGCGATAAGCAACAATTCATGTCCCATCCTGTGTGAAAAAAAAAATACCCTCTTGATAATAGAGGTCAGAGGAGAACAGCAAGACTCATTCAAGCTAAGATTATGAAAACAGTAGCTCACTTCAACAGTGGTCTGCAGAAGGAAACCTTAAAGTAGCTGGCAGCGGCAGCAGAAGAGCATGTTGGGTGAGACAGTGAGGCTACAGTGGGAACTTCATCTAAAACTGTACAACTGAGGGGTGCAAAAATATGTCCTGGCCCAACAAATCCTAGTTTGCAGTCAGAATTTCACATGAACTGCTCCAGTCCATGGATGCATCCTGCCTGATGTAAACAGCACAGTGGGGCTACAACAAAAGATTATTTTCATTGGCAATTAATCTAATGCTTACTTTTTTTTTATTTTTCAGTTGATCATTTCATCTATAAATGTAAAATGGGAGTTTGCACATAAGCTCTCAAGTTTCCAGCCCTAAATTACAAAGACAGCAAGATGTCACTAAATTCATGGTGATACATCTTTGGCTTGGACGCCACCAGTTATCCAAGAGCAAACTCTATTTCAAATAGTCTAGACATGATTACGTTAATTTTTTCTGTGCTTTGTTATTGCAGAATGAATAAAATCTTGACTCTGCAGTGCAGTGTGCCAGTGCTCAGCTCAGTGAGTGCACAGACTCTCCAACATAGATCTGTAAATGCATTTTTGTGCAATAAACTGACAATAAAATACAACAACACAAGTATAAAACAATACCAGGTAAAGGAGTCACAAGATCTATAAATATGACCTTTAGTTTGACCAGCATCCAAAAAACTCCCAAAGCATCAATTTCATAATGATATGAAACAGAGAGAAGCAAGCAAACCTTAGAGATTGTGAAACAGTTGCTTGGAATTTTTATTAATCAACAAATAATCAACTACCAAAAGTATAATGCATTTATTTTGTGTCAACCAACTAATCAACTGACTGACTGATCATGTCAGTGATACAGCACAGGTTGGTGGTGATGCTGTAATGATATGGGATATGTTTGCATAGCTGACATTAGGCCTATTAGCACCAGTTGAACAGTCACAATCTGCCCTTTTCAAATTACATCAGGATAATCTGCCATCAATTAAAGATAGCTCTAAGAGATCAAAGTGTGTTAAGTTGACTCCAGTGGCTTGCACAGTCTCCATCCCAACACATCGTAGAGCAGAATATACTGTAGGGACGAGGTGGAACAGGATGGTCGCAGCATGAAGTGAATCCAGGCTCTGAAGAATGTATGCTATTCTGGGGGCAAACAACCCTACCTGCTACTACTATGTGTATCTATAAAGGTCACTGTGTGCTCGTGGATATGTTTGGAAGTGTGTGTATACACACAGTATACACCTGTGCATTTGTTTGTGTGAAGCTGACCTTGGGGAAGCGCTCTTTGTAGACATGGTTCATCATCACTATTTCATTGTCATAGCAGGATGGAGAGCGCCCCGGGCTGAAGAGAGACAAACACAGAGAGAAGGAGTGTAATACATAAAAGGATGACAGAGAAAATGAAAGAGGGGGAGAATGAGCCAAACAGACAGTGAAGGGAGAGAGTGAGAGAGAGTGAGAAAGAGAGAGAAAGAGAGTGAGAGAGATATTCAATTCTGCATTTTTCACTTGATCGCTGGAATAATTCACAGCTTCGCTGCGTCTGTCCATCCTGTCTGTGCATTATGCTAATCGACCAATCAGAAATTCAGTGCACTCCGTCTCTCTAATGGAACCAGTGGCGTCTCCACTCCTCATGCCACGCTCCTCAGTCACAAGTATGGATGCAGACATTAGAGACAAGCACATACACAAACAGAGTCTCTCTCTCTCTCACACACACACACGTGCACACACACACACACACACACACACACACACACACACACACACACAAGCAAACAGACATAAAGCAGAAGCAAAACCCATTTTCAGCCCCAATAAATCCACAAATAATAAAAATACAACTATTTTACATAACAGAGCCGAGACAACAGACACTGAGCTGGTTTGGTTTGGCATTCAGTTCACAAATGGAAAGGATATTATTAAAAGATATTTCCTGGGCAAACACATTACAGTTTAGCTTGGTAGTATAATACAATGTGATTTGTGATAAGGAGGCGGGTCACAGTACACAGTAAGGCCATTCTGTAGGTTGAAGTGCCACTGTAACAGCAATGAGGGTATTATCTAGGCCAGCAAATGCTGAGGAGCTTAATATGAAAACTGAATACTGATGAGCGGTGACTTGTAGTATGTAGTTAGTAAGGACATGCGGCATCTAGAAGGGCGACTATAATAGGTACCGCTGAAGGGACTGTACAGGGAGTTGAGGACTCAGGAGACTCGAGCTAATGGAGAGACACGTCTACTCTAGAGACGCCCCAAAGCACTGGAGGGCGGAGAGCACTGATAATAATAGTGAGGAAAACTCTAGAAGCAATAGGAACATGTAGCACACATGCAAAAGATGAAACACTAGACAGAAAGTAGTGCGCAGAATTATGCAGATTTATGAAAATAAAAACAAACTTGTTGTGGACCCAGTCTGATATTTTCATGGCTGCTGAAACAGGTGACCCTGTTTAGAAATGTGAAGTAGAAGAAGTACAATTAATCAGACCGGATTAGAGGAAAGATTTCGAGTTATAATAGTTACAGAAAGTCCAATTGACAATCCGATTCTTCATCATAGAGAACTGAGAATTTTGAGGTGAATCACAAGAAGCCTTGTTGTACTTCTCCATATAATAGTTTTTCTCCTGCCCCCAGACAAGGAATCTCCTTTTAATTCCCTACATGTCAGGGACTGCTTGTCAGGGATTGCTGAAAATCCTTGCACACTGACTTGACATTGAAAGTTTTAGTCTGCTTGTTTTTCTTTATCCAAAATCAATGGTTTAAATGATAAATTATGAATGCACTTCATTTGACAAGCAGAATGTCACAGTGCTGTTTTATTTGTTATTGAGTAAGTGCTTAAAGCTATTCTGGGTCTATTTCCTGCTACTATACAGTCAGAGCCATTGCAGGAGTCATTTAATATTGCAGGAATGGTGTGGTAGATTCTTCAGTGTCAAAGCAGGCTTAATGACAGGTGGAGGAACTTGGCTACCACAGGGCTGCATCTCTCCCTCTGACTGTGTGCAGTCTTACCTGAGGCTCCGGGAGCGAGGGCGGACGTGTGGCGAACGACGGCCGCCATCATCGTCAGTGATGCTCTCGGTGCTGCCAAAGTGCTTGGACAGGAAGTGCAACTCATCCATGGTTGGCTGGAAGGGCAGCTGGTGCAGACGCTCCTGAGATGAACTTGACGACTGGTGAAAGACCAGAGACACAGAGGCAAGGTTGAAAAGTGAAATCGAACAGCACTTGATTTGATTTTTTTCTTTTTTAACAAGCCTTTGTTGTACCTTCAAAATCAATAGCCCATTTAAAAATAGAAAGCAAGTGATGGGATGGGGGAAAAAAGGACAAACAGTACAAAGACAACAGAGAGGAGAAACATTCAACTGATGTGGTGACAAGCTACAGAGAGAAGAGAAGAGAAGAGAAGAGAAGAGAAGAGAAGAGAAGAGAAGAGAAGAGAAGAGAAGCAATTAGAGAAAGAGCACAAGGTGTATCACAATGTGAGTAGGTGGAAAGACGAGAAACAATGAAAAAGTTAAAAGTTAAAAGGATACGGAGGGAAAATGGGGATATGGTGAAACAAGGCAAATATCCAGAAGGAGAAAATGGGGGAGGAGAAACCAGAATAATGCAGACTGAAAAACAATCTGAGGAAAAGACTGCAGGGAATGAAAAAAAATCACCCCCAAGTACAAGTTGACTCCAGGCTTAAGAGTCTGTTGCCTCAGGGGGTTAATGGCACTGCTCTTAAACAAAAGACTTTTTCTCCAGCACAGCAGGAAAAACCAGTCGAGATCAATGGAAGGCTTAATGAACACATCTCCCCATAGGACTCCACGGCTGGCTTTGGCCACACAATGATTTCGCTATGAAATCCATTAGAAGCTCAATTCAGGTCATAGCTGCTTGCAGGCTGCAGAAGGCACTGAAATGATTGTGTTGCAAATGCAGAAAGGCCAGTCCACAGAATCAATTAAGAACTTCCCTGATATGATGAGAAATGGAGAGGGATGTGTAGGACATGCATAGAGACTGGGGAATATGTGACCGGCTTTAATTGATGAGGAAAATATTTCACATATAAAATCTATTTTTCTTCTTTTTTGCAATTACAATCTGCAGTCTGCTAGCCTCGCATCCCTCCATTTTCACCGCTTTCCATGTCCTCCTTTTCCACTGCAGTATTTCTGTTTTTTGCATAAATTTGTCTCACGTCTACCTCTTCTCCTAGGTATCCCCACCACACACACATACACACACACCTCCTTCTTTCATCTGTTCTGTTCAGTATGCAAGGGTCCTGCTGTAACTAATCAAGCAAGTAATGGGCCATGTACAGTAAGAATGAGGGGAGCGCTGAAACATGACGTTTGTGTGGGAGGGAGCGAAAAGAAGGGGCAGTGATGAAGACAGAGAAGATTGGGGAGAGTCGGTTCGGGGCTGTCAGCTTCACAGCTTCAACCTCAAGCACGAGCCAAGAGGTTGATGAGTATGCGCCTCGGGAAGGTGGGAGGAACAGAAGGAATGGCGTTCAGGACAGCACAAACGACGTACACACAGTGCATTAAGAGTCGAAATGCCTCCTGCGCCCAAGTTTCCGACAAATCCAGGTCCATTTCTCAAATGAACTATTTACTAAATGGGCCATGCTAAAGTGTTCATTTCTCTGGGTAGTCTCTGTCTTCAAAAACACCTTTCATTCAGACACAAGTGAACAATTCTATCATTTCTCCATCTGCTCCCGAACAGGCCTTTCCCTCACTCACTTTGTATTTGTCTATGTCCCCCCCTCTTTCTTTTATCATCCATCTCTCTCTCTCTCTGGGGAGACAGTGATGGATAGAGAAATAGATACCATAACAGTTTGTGACTGCAAGGCAGTTCTAAAGATTAGTTAGGCTACACATCTTTTCTATTACCCTTCCTCCTGTTTTCAGCGGGGCCAAGTCATCAGCTGCAGATAAAACAGGTTGATCATATCTAAGCAACCGATTAGTTATTTTTAGTTCTGTTTTCCATGGGAGAGATGCTGACTGGCGCTAGAGTACTAGTATTATACTAGTATTCTGTGTCAAGTACAAAGTCAAATGAACACAGGTGAACGTGTGTGTGTGTGTGTGTTTGTTTGTTTGTGAGTGTGTATTCATGTGTGCGGATGGCATTTAGCTGCTAGTGTGGCATGTAATCGTTTCAAAGCAGAATGAAACAGCAGTAGAACATCTAACTTCACAGAACATGGATTTACAAGCAGCATAGTGCATACTGATTATATGTATGATAATATATGCAAATGAGTTCTTACAATGAAATGCATATTCATGTACAGGATACAAAACGACGGTTACGACATCGTAACCCTAGTTCTACAAGCTCAGGCGGAGCCCTCTACTAATGGGTAATAGCTCTCCTCCAATCACAAGCATGGACTAGCTCAGTGAAATTTACGTACATGCTGTCGGCCAATCAGGACGGCCTACCTAGCGTGTGCGTGGTCTGCACAGTATATAAGGCCACGTACCAAGGGCATGCAGGGCGTAGACTCTGCCGTGCATCTGTCCACAACAAAACAACCGAGAGGGTCCCTTCCTGCCTTCCTATGTCCCCAATTGTTATGACATCCCCGCCACTAACGCCCATCCCAGCATGTTCCCTGCCGAGACACTCAAAGCAGTTCAAGTGCGGGTCGGCAATCAGGCAGGGCAGGACGGTCTGAAGCGACTCACTTCTGCTGGACTTGAATCGTCACATCTCAGTGAGCCGTCCTCACCATTTGCTGACAAAGAAAGCCTGTAGCTTTGTATGTAGCTTCATATACAGCAGGCTGTCCCGATTGGCTGATTACGTTTATTTTAATTGCAGTGAGCTAGTCAGTGTGTGCGATTGGAGGAGAGCTATTATTCACATAGTCCAGTAGAGGGCGGAGCCTTAGCAATGGATAAAAAAATCTAAAATGTCCCTAAAATAGGTATGATGTATTTATTTTCATGAGTTATGCAGCTAGAATCAGGAGAAAAGAAAGTGTGAACTCTTCTCTTGTTCTTTCAGAGCAATAACAACTACAACATTATAAAGTGTTTTCTTCATCATGAGTTTATACTTGTCACGTCATGGTGAAGAAAACTTGCGGGAAGTCATCTAGTTAAACAAAATAAACACTGCAGACGTCCCAATTTGTACTTTAGTCAGTGCATGTTAATACACTGTGGAAACAAAATAAAAACTATCTGTGGAAACAAGCTATCTGTGGAAACAAAAGCTATCTGTGGAAACAAAATAAAAACTACAGAAGTCACAATCTATACTATAGTCAATGCATGTATCAGCCCAGTCCTGATACTGTGTTTTGCTGCAGTTTGAAAAGCACAAGTTTTGTGTTACAGGAACATACCTTGTCAGCTCATTTGAGAGAGAATAGGCTGCAGGGCTGATGCAGTACTAACTCAAAATAGATGCAAGAATGATGCATATTTGTTGACAATACAGTTGGTGCTACTGTAGTCAAATTTGTAGTATCTGTAGTCAGTGTTGGTAACCTGTAAAATTTTGTTTGCAGGCATACATGAGAGCATGTATACACGTTTACCGTTGAACTGGGTGTATTGGTGCCATATCCTGAGGAAGGCAGAGAAGCCAGGGACCATCTCCGACCATCAGCCCTGAAGCAAGTAATAAAAAAAATAACAGTGGAGAAAGAAGAAAATAAATGTTAGAATCACACAGAATGAAGGCTATTTCTCTCAATCACTTCCAACAGCCAGAGCTCCAATTTCAGACTCTATTTTTGTCTTTCCCGACAACACAAATACTACAGCAATCCCACCACGCTTACTTCCTTTCAATCTAGCCAATTACACTTTGGCTCCTTTCATTCCACTCTTCCCTCAGGCTTTTTCTAGCCACCGCTGTGTCTGACACTTTGTCTGAGTGACTGATGAGGGATACGAGTTTGGGCAAAATCCTGGCACCTCGCTATCCATCCATCTCTGCCTGCTGTCATGCTGCTGTCACACGGGTGCAGCTGCTGGGTGAGAGCAGAGCGCCACAGAGGCTAGGGAATAACTTTTCACCTGATTGGCGGTATAAGTAACTCCACTTTCACTTTGTATTTATGGGTGAGTGAGTATTTACAAATAACCACATGAAAAATTTTGCTTGGTGTGAGGGGGTAAAAATAATATTGAACAATTATATCCTTAAAAACTTCTGTTTGTGTGAATCTGCATGTGAATAAAGGAGGAATGCCAACCTTCTGGAGGAGGCGAAGGAAAAGTGGGCAGGTCCACTAGGTGAGAAGTTGCGTGGGCTGTCCAATGGACTGTTTCCTGTTGAAATACATATGCACATGGAAAAACAGAAAATAGACTTTGTGGAATAATGACAGGATAATGAGCCATAAATCATGATTTAAACAACTACTTTAAACACAGCTCCATTTCATTCAGTCAACCATATGCTGAAGGGAACATTACTTTCCAAGTAGCCAATGCTCAGAATAATTTGAGGGCCCATTTTAATCTTCCTGCAAGCAGCCAGTAATCCAGCCTTTGAAAAACACGGCTCTTCAGTACAATGAAAGCAACACGACTGTGAAGCCTACTTCCAAGACACTTAAACTAAGTACTCTGTGTTGGGCACTTCATGCTTGACATGTAAGAGGCTTTATTTTCCCATAATACAATATAATCTTACATATTTACCCCAACACTTTTTATACCTACCTAAGTGTCCGGGCAGTGGGGAGTGCGGTCGAGGCAGAGTCGGCGACGTGCTAGTCAGGATGAGGCTTTTCCTGTTACTTGTTCGGCAACTAGAACACACACAAACACAAACAGCACATCAGTATCGGTCTGCTTTTCAGGCAGCATCAGTGCCAGACAGACTTGACTAGGTGTGTGTGTGTGTGTGTGTGTGTGTGTCTGTCAGGTCATAATACAGGGCTTTATTGAAGTCAGGCCACCCAAGGGAAAGAGCAACAGCAACAAAGACTTTTAATTTCCTCCAGGCCCAGCCTTGAGATGACTGCTGTCATGCAAGATAATGACAACACTGAAGAACGAGAATGAGAGAAAGAGAGAGAGCAACAAAGAGCGAGAGAGAGAGGATAGGTACAGACCATATGATGAGGTTATTCTATATTGCTGTACCCGCTCTCGTTTTGAGGACTGAACGACTTCACAAACAAAAACCACACGCAGACACACACTTCTCATTCTCTCACAAAGTGCCATGGAAACAGTCTGTAAAGTGAAAAGTGGATTCTTCAGGTGTTATTTTCAGGTGTGTATTGGGGTTTGTGCATACACTGCAAAAAATCTCCACTTTAACAAGTCATTTAGCCTCATAGTTTTACAATCTTTATTTTATTTATTTATTTATTTATTTATTTTTAAAGAAGTGATGAAAATCAGACAGTGGCTACGGACAGATAATCCCACTTGTCTCCAAAGCAGTTTAGGGATATTCCTGGGAACAAGAGTAAATATGTTGAAACAAAGCAGAATAAGGCACATCAGCCCCCTAGATTCAAGAAAATGGCCCTTGATTCAAGACAATTCTGGAAAATCGTTGGTTAGCAGTGGAAACAAGTAGGATTTATTGTATCGATCCTACTGGCACTTTCTTTTTTTTTTTTTTGAGACACCATGTCTGATAAACAGTGCTGCAAAGCTTGCTCCACATTGCATCAGCTAGCATGCCGCTCCATCTCTATGCAGGTACCCAGTACAGTAAATCACATCCGTGCGCTCAATATTAAAAAGGCGGGTGCACACGCACACTATACACTGCCTCATGTTCTGTGATGGAGAGGACATTTTCATAATGCACTGATGCATTTGAAATAAAAGGTTAAGACAATATCTATAATCTATATGCCCTCCTCTTCCACTCCACCTACGTCCATCCCACCTTCTTCATCGCTCCCTCATTTTTATGTCAGACTTCAGCAGTTGTTCCTAACACCGTGAGACATCAAACCCCTGGCAGGAATTTATCAGTGGCAGCTTTGCCTCTGCGGGCGCCAGCCGAGGAGAGCCTGTGCTCAGCCTTGCAGAACAGAAGAGGAGCATATTGAAATATTTAAGAGAAATGCATTAGGTTTGGACAGAGGACTGGAAGTGGCTTAACACCATCCCTTGCTAAAGCTCTCAGAAGACGAGAAGACAGGAGAGAGGGAGAGGGGGAGAGGGAGAGGGGAGCACAGAGGAGTAATGGAAAAGGAGAGGGAGAAGGAGAGGAGGAGAAGAAAGGCACAGAGAGGGAGAATAGAGACAAGTTGGAGGTGCACAGTCTTGCCACAGCCTTCGCCACCCTCTGACGTCCTATTTCTGTGTTGTGTTCTGTCACCTCTTCTTTCCTGTCCTGTCTTTGCACTCACAAACCTGCTTGAGATCTTTTTTTTTTTCATTTCGCTCTGTCCTTAACCAGCTCCCTCAAATCCATGTTTCCAGTTCTCCTCCTTTTTCCATCACAGTTCAATCACTTGATCATACGATATTCAAGCTTGATAATCTTCAATCTGCATTATATGCTCATTTTTTTCTTTACTACTGATTCATCACAGCAGAGAATTGTCTAAAAGCTGGGGATTCACTTTCTTCTTAAGTGAAGTGTCCAATATAACATGATGGAAGGCACATATTAAGAAGGATTCATCTTCCCTGCCTTGATTCTTTTTTTCTCTGTGCTCATTATTCTCAATACCCCCCCCCCCCAATTCTCTATAACTCATCGCTCACTTCTCTCTCCCTTCTTCCTTCTTCTTCCTTTTTCTCTTTGTCTGACGATGTGACTTCGTTCTCCATCTCTTATCCTCTTCTTCCAAATTAACTCTCTGAACCATCTTGACTTCACATTAATTCTTTCACTTATTCATCATTCACTCTGCCTCCATCTCTCTTCCCCTCCTCCTTTTCGGGGTTAGAGAGTTGATTAAACCATTAAAAAACAGTCACATTCAGAATAAAAGACCCACTAGGGGAAAACAATCTAATCTTCCCATTCAGCCAGAGGCCTCTTACAAGCACCATGCTTTATAACGTTATTATCTTGAATGAATGCTGAATAAGGGCATCTTGCCCGAAGCATTTGTACAGTAATAAAAAGTTAACTATGAGTGCCGTTCTTTACACTCCTTCAGCCAGCCACATATTTATCACCAGTAAAGGTCACATTAAGAGCCCTGCTACTTACCAATACTCTGGAGCTACAAGGAGCAAATGGTTAGTTCTGGCAGTGTGGCACTTGTCCAACTTAAAAGCAGCATGGTGAAAAAAAATATTTTGTTAAAGTGCTGTAATTTGCTTCTTTCGTGTGCCAACTTTCCCTCAACCAAACCTGTTGACTTACTTCCACCTCTGTCAACTCCTGCAATGCCCAGAATGCGTAAACTCCGGAAGAGCTGAAGTGAAAAACTGCAGCACATAGATCATAAGGCAACGGATTTACTGCAGACTAACATTTCAAAGCCAGGTGTACATAATGTCTTTTCAACAACAGAGCCACTACAATGCAATGACAATTACCAATATAAAAAACTGGATGGACTTTTTACTGCAGCATATGGATTGTTGCTTAGTTCAGCTTCACTGATTCATGATTGCGCTATTCTGACGGCACCAAGTGGGTCTTCACGCAACAGATTTTAGGTTGGAGCCTGAGGATTTTCTTTACTTCATGTCCCAGAATGCCCTTCATCAGTCCCAAGAGAGAACGGGTGTGGACCTGTTGCATTTTAGCTGTTGGTTTCAAGCACAGTTTTATGGAACAGCAGTGATATTGACAGCAAGAGAGCAATGTTTTTCCTGTCAAGAAAAAAGCACAACTAGTTTCCTTGGGCTATGTCACTGTCTTAATATTATTACTGTCAAGATATAGGCTTATATATGTTTACATGTGCAGTGCTAAAGTCGCATTCTGTAAGCAGCAACCAGGAGTGTCAAAACATCAGGTGTATTGATTTTGCTGCACAAAATCAAATGGCCAGTTATGCATTAAAGGTGCTCAATGTAGCTTCTCTTGCAAACACATTTGATTTTGTCTCTGTTCAAAATGTGTGTCCATGAGGCCTAACCTAAATGTTGAGTGTCTTTCCTCCCTCATGAGACAATTGCAAAGCCTTACTTTGGAAAATTCTGTAAGTTGCATTGCTTACATCACCATGTGTAATATAACATGTTGCCACCATGCTCAGGACTTCCTAGAAATAAGGTCTATTATTGTACACAACACATGGACATGGTTTTCCTCTTTGCACCGTAGCGCCACCAGTGGTCATAAACTACATCAGGTACCTTATAATATACCTTATACCTTATAATAATCTCTGCTCTGCATGTGCTTTGCTTATATGCACTATCTTTGCCACTCTGTCTAAAATTGGCTAATTATTTGTGGAAAAATACACTACATACATAAATAAATACATAAATGCACTACCATGCAAAAATGTTAACAGTGCTACTGTTTAAAGGTGGGTTTCCTTTCAAAGACTTATTCCCCACTCCTTCATTTGTTTATATTTTTCTTTTATCCCTCAGTCTTTACTCCAAAACGGTTGCACTGCATATTGTAGGGATACATTTAACATGTTCCCCTCATATCCCCGCTCTGCCTCTCAGATCACTTCCGCCCTGATGATAAGGAGAAATTCACAGCAGCAGCAGTAAGTGAAGGTTACAAGGACAGGAGCTATAGGTATTTGCATGTGCTTGACAAACATGGACTCACTTGACTGGGAAAGAGAAGATGACAAAAGAGGTGGGAATGTGTTGCTGGGAGGCGGGATGTGTGTCTCTGTGTGTAAATGTGAGTGACGGCTCATCCTCTCAATCTGATGCAGAAGATGTGCACGTGTGTGCGCGTGTGTGTTAGCATGCTGTGAATTGACATTTTAAGATAGTAAATCTTGGGCTGCCTCTAGTTTTGTTGTCAAACACACCGACAGGGCACAGCCAAGCATTTCTGCACAACATCAGGCAGTACCTTTTCATCTTTTTTTCTAAGCAGATGGTGTTATTGGCTCAGCCTCATTCAATCATTCATTTATGCGTAAACGAATGATAGAATCCTGAATCTAAAGCCGAAGCCTTGGAGGAAATGAGATATTTCAAACCTGTCCTGATACAAATGGGTTAATTAAGAACAAATTCTCCCTATCCATAATGAATTGACCAAGAGGGAAGATGAAGAGGGACAGGAGGGCGAGAAGGAGGAGGAAGTGAAGGGGAATGTACAATGTTACCATGGCAACACATTTAGAGTTGCATTCAAAAGAAGGAAACGCTGCAACATCTCCAACTGGTTTCTTCATTTTCCCTAGAGCCCTCTGTGACACACACACACACACACATACACACACACAAAACTTTAGTTATTTGGTAAATTAAAACCAACATTTGTGAGCATCAGACTGGATCGGCTCTGATCTCTGGCTCCATAAAAAAAAAAAAAAAAAAAAAGATTTCACCCTGCGATGCAGCGCACAGGGTGCACCAGTGTCGGCTCAAATGGTGTTTCTGTGCTGCTGAGGTTGTGTGTGTTTATGTGAGCGCCAGCGTGCATGTGTGTTTCATAATCCATCATAATCCATTGTGTAATCCATCATGCAGGTTCAATCTGTATGTGACAGAGGAGTACTAGTGCGGTGTGTAATACTGTCAGTCAGATCGAGTGTGATTCATCGGGGTCAATAACACATGCTGCTGCTGTGTGGGCCTTGGCTGATGGCCGCCGGGGCCGAGGTGAAAGCTGTGAGTGTGGCCACAGTGTGTGTGAGAGAAAAATACAATGCGAGAGAACGAGGAAGTGTGTGCATTCAAAATATGTTTGTTTGCACCTGCTTGACTCAGAGTCAAAAGGCGCACAGTGAATCGATGTATTTTTGTGTTGTTTTTCTTATATTTTTTTATCAGTTTAGCGCAGGCTGTTCTTCTTACCGAACACCTCCACACTGGCAAACAGTGACAGGAGAGAGAGGAAGAGCCAGGGCAGGGGGGAAAGAACAGAAAGAAAGAAAGAAAGAAAGAGAGAGAGAGAGAGAGAGAGAGAGATTGCTGACACAGTGACACAGCAATCGTAAAAGGAAAGATGACATATACAACGCCAAAGGTAATCTAAAGAGAGAGAGAGAAACAAAAACTGCAAGGTACAATCTCACTCACACACACACTCTCACACACATACACACACACACACACACACACACACACACACAGAGACACAGACACACACGCTCACACAGACACAGATGTGACGGCCAAGAGGGACCCCTGACTGTGTCTCTGCTCCCAGTAAGGAGCCCAGGCCTGTCATTGGCTATGAGGCTGCAGTCTGCCCGCTGTGGGAGGATCAGAGGTTAAATCTGTGGTAATGACTCGTGCAGAAGCTTTGACGAGCAATTATCCCCCTGCAGGTCCTTGCCTGGCACAGGGCCATTAGAATTCCACACACACACACACACACACATACAGGCACACACACACATACACACAGTGTGGCACCCATAACACTGACCCAAAAAAATGAACAGAAAAAACTGTCCATACACACAACAGCGGTAAAACTAATACAAACAAAAAAACCTTTGCAACTACTCATAATAATCCTGTATTTAATGCTTCCCTGATACAGCTCCGCATTTTCAGGAAAGACAGATGACTGTCCTGATAGTCAGTGAAGCTGCAGTTAGATGTGCCTGTTAACAAAGTGGAGTCATTTGAAAAGATAACAAGATTATAGTAAGTATTTCCATAAAGGTGCTCCAAGCAGTAGGCCTGTCTCATTTGTAAGGAAGCCTCCAATCACAACCAACCTTCTTTATTAGGAAACTATTTCGTTCAAAAGTTATAAATGCACAGGAGTCATTTTAGGAGAAGTTAGATGGTTGGACTATAACCGTTAAACACATTTATGCTTCTGTCTATTGCAGTTGCCTGTGCACCACTGAAGGTGGAAGATTCAGCACAAATGAACATCTCTTGGACTCTTTTTGAAATACACGATACTCCGTGCACATAAAACAGCTTCAGAGTTGCTGAAAAGATTATTTTTTCACTTTGATGAAGCTAGGCTAATGACTCCCATAGACTTCAAGTCTTTATGCTAAGCTAACACGAACAGGAACCGAATCACTGGACGTACAGAGGCGAAAATGGTATCGATCTTGTCTCAGTCTGGGTAAGACAGAAAAAGGTTGGAGTATTCCTTTAAGTTACTGATGGTAGGATGACTAGCAGCTATGCTCGGTAAGTTACTTTTCAGTACAACCAGTTTTTGGGTCATTGCAGAGTCTTCTGGGATATCCTATCAGTCAGTGTTTCCTTATTTCATCAAATCAAAGAACCTGCTGTAATTAGGAAGCCCTCTCTTCTGTAATGAAACAGTCCTGAGCGGCAGCCATATTTCCTAAAAATGCTACCTAACTGGGAAGCTTCCTTGCAAATAAGAGGACACTTGTCTTATCAGCCACAATTTATTTTTAATAAATATTTTGTTCAAATACTAGCACACACAGCGATGATTTGTCTTCTTGACACATTATATGGGTCGAATCATTGCATTCTGTCTGGCAGGTACATCACTAAAGATTTGGTTTCACTATATTGATTTAGCCAACCTCTACGCTTAAATTTTATCGGAAATTTTGACTGAAAATTGAATGAATTTAACCTAAGAATAAGTTCAAACTTTGCCAATGAAAGCACAACTCATACTGTCATACTGTGGTTTTATTACTCCCTCACCCGCTCTTATCATTTCCTTTTTAAATAAAGTCTCAATTACCCAACTCCCCTGCTTCCATTATCTTCATTCACATCAATTAGATACATTTACAAGCCAAGGACAGAACACTCTCTCATCTAAGTGCACATGCTAACACCATCACGTCCCCCACCACCCGACACAGACACACACACACACACACACACACACACACACACACACACACCAATCAGATAGTGTTCAGATAGTGTTTAACTGTATTATGGCTCTACGGCCCCTCTTAATTATTTCCTAAATTACTTCTTGTTGGGTGCCTGTCGTCTCCTCTTCTCCTGCTGAGCGGCGTCCACAAACACAAAGGCCTCAGACGGTGAGGCGTTCAAGTACAGCGGCTCCATATTAGACAAAATCAATTAAAGGAAAAGGCCGATTCAAAATGACGAGCCGCCTCTTACAGCTACACGGCACAGTCAGTTTCATATTCACTCTTAAAACTTTATTTTTCTTAAAACGAGTGAAACAACCTGCCAGTGGGATGAGATAATGCCACATGTTTCTGATGCTAATCAACTTGTTTCCACATCATTTTTTTGATAGTAGAGGGCTGATCTGCTTTATTCTGCCTTTGTTAAACATATTTATGATCATTCCTGAAACAAGTGAAACTGCACTGGAAACCATAGATTTTTTTCACTTGTTTAAAAAAAGATTTTAACGCTGAATATGAGACGAGCTTGTGGAGATGGAGATTTTTTTTTTTTTTTGCAAGGTAGAAGTGCTGTGTGTGTGTGTGTGTGTGTGTGTGTGTGCGTGCGTGCGCGTGTGTTGTCTGACCATAAGCGATAATCCATTTGCATGTACATCACCCGTCTATGACAGGTGTGAGTACGTGCTTGCGCTTGCATAATGTGTGCATCTAGTGGATTATTAACTGTGCGTGTGTGTGTGTGAGAGAGAGAGAGGGAGGGAGAGAGAAGGACAGCAGTGTGTGTTTGTGTGTGTGTGTGTGTGTGTGTGTGTATTGTGTCTGTCAGTCAGCAGTGTCATCTTCTGCTCTAAGTGCTGACTCACAGGGCACACAGGACACCAGACCTTTGTGATCGTTACACCATCGATCCAGCCAGGCTCACTTCCTGTCAGGTGCCATCTCCCTGTCATTCCCACAAGACCTCTTAAAGGCAAGTGCATGTTTACAGCTGAGTGAAATGGTATGGAAATGGAAGGGGATAAAATGCTGCCCCTTTAAAAAGCGTCATGATCTAACTTGCGCAACATCTTTAGTTTTTTCCTGCCGGTGTCTGCCAATCCACTGGGATTTAGATGTAATACAGTCTTGTATCCCCAACTTGGGGAAACCATGTGTGGATTTAGCTGTTACCAAGCATGAGACACTCAGACAGAAAACTGGGAGACTGAGAGGGTGATTGCGAGATGCTGGCAGGCAGCAGGTGACAGAGAGAAAGCTGGATAGGTGATGAAAATAAGAAAAGTAAAAGATGAGAGAAAAAAAATGAGTGACAGGATGAAACTAGGAGAAAGAACCACAGCTCCGTTTTGGAATTAGGGGTTGCTGAGGGCGTCAGTCACATGTCTTTCTTGTTGCTACGCAATGTAATCTAGAGAGACATAAATAGAGGTTTTGACTGCTATTTCCCGAGAAAGAGAGGTAAAGCAGGGACAACGATCAGAGACGAAGAAGGCAAGAAAATGAGTAACAACCGTAACTTTGCAGAGTAACTGAACTTGCGGAATAAATAACATTTCAAGAATGAGGATAACAAAAAGAGCGAGGCAGAGGATTGAGGTCACGGAGGAAAGATGAAAAACTGAGTCAACCAGCAATCTCAGCCAATTCAGCTGATTACTGGAAAACATCAGCAATTTTGATGAATCATGTAGTGGGTAAGAGGTAATACTCCAGTCAAAGTGGCACGTGGAGCTGCTTTTACATTCAATAAAAGAAGTAAATACGTTTGGTGCGACCCCTTGTTGATTGATTAAATGACAGGATGGCAATGTTGCCTTACTATATGACTGACGGCAAAGTGAGGATATCACCAGAATCCATACTTAGTACCTACCAAGTCAACATCAAAATTACTAGCATTAAAATACTAGTGTGTTTAGTATTGGTAAAATAGACACAACTTGATACCTCACTCTGTGACTCAGTTTTCCTACTCTAATGCAGCCTTGACCTCTATGTTTAAATACTTGAGAAACTGTTTTTAAAGTTGTAGTCATTCTTCCAGGACTGCAAATCAAAATGAAAGCCCTTAATCGTGACATTGGTATTTATTGTTACAGCAGGACATTTCATACAGCTCCTCTGATTTGAACTGTATAATCTGTTGCCTTGCTTTGTTTTCTTCTTGAGGTCTAAAGGCCGGTGTGGGACTCTTATTCTTATTCTAATGTAGCCTTGATGATCAAAAATGAAAGTTTATGTTTACTTGGTCATAGTTAAAGAAAACTTTTGAGTAAAGAGGTGTGTGCTGAATGGGATGGGTATCGAATCAGGTCTTGAGGACTGTGGGGTTTCACTGGTATTGGTATTGTGGCATCTGAACCGCAAAGTTAGCTGGCAGACAAAGAAGCTATCGGTCTAAATTACTTGTTGGATGACAAATTGGTTGGATGACTGGCCTGCTGGCTGATAGTCAGCTTGATTGTCTGTCTGGCATGGGGACAGCGTGACTGGGTGCTTAACAAGCTCAAAGGATGGCTAGCTGGTTTTGTAGCAGACTGGCTGGCTGGCTGAATATCAGAACAGCTCACTGACTGACTGACTGACTGACAGACTGACTGACAGACTGGCCAGTTGATGGAATTACAAAGTGACACTGAAGTCTGTCAGGGTCCGGAGAGGTTGTCTAATCTACTCACCAGGGAGCCCGGCTCAAAGGCTTCACATCTGGGGTGCTGTCCCCGAACCTGGCATGCTCCATTTTAGCTAGGACAAGGAATTTAAAAGCCTATCACTCTTTATTTTTCTCATGATGGCATATGCAAAATTAGTTTTGGTGACTAAACTACACAAATGCAACAGGTTTTCAATTATGATTAAAGCAAATTATAATAGAGACACAATCCAGAATCAGATGGTCAGGGTGTGATAATTATCTTGACCATCAACTTGGTCTAAAATGCGTAACCACTCATAGTCAGGCTCACCCGCTGTTATCATTACAAATACTGGAGAAACACAGGTTGTGTTCACGAATATGGCATAACAACATTTACTGGTCTCAAACGAGATGCAATCAGACTGCAGTGCACAGAAAACAACAAATATCTACGCCTCTATTTTAGTCACCTCTCTCCTTTCCAGTCGAAGGTGTTGTCAGATGTCCTCTAAAGGTGTGAAAGTGTATCCTCAGGCAGAGTGACACAGCAAGAAGATGTGACAGTGCGATGACCTGTCTGGATCTGTCTATATGTGTCTCTATTTCTCTTCTGCTGTTTTCCTGATTGCCTGTGTCAGAGTCTCTGGCTTGCTGTTTTTGTCTAATGGAGGGATCTCAAATCTCTGCAGTCAGGAGACCTGAGAAGTGCTATATGAAACACTATGATCACAAAATTTTACTTTGTTCCTACAATGACCTTATCCGCAGCAAATGATCCGTAGCTGCCACCTCACAGAGAATAAAACACATACTTCAGTGAACAGCACTCATTTGCATGAATGGAGTCTCACAGCATGTCTAATAGACATTAAAATGATTTAATCTGATTACGGCTAATGTATATGGATAAGCCACTGAGGCCACAGCTTTCATCACTTAGGCGCAAGTTAGAGTAGATGTGGCAATATAGCTTAACTCAGTCTAACGTCTGGCATAATACTCTTCAACTCCCACTCCAAATCATGATAGCAATGTGTTTAAACAAGCCTCAAGAAGTGCCAACATGACTTCACTGCAAATTAAACACAGCCTTGCATT
This sequence comes from Myripristis murdjan, assembly GCF_902150065.1. Classification (NCBI taxonomy): domain Eukaryota; kingdom Metazoa; phylum Chordata; class Actinopteri; order Holocentriformes; family Holocentridae; genus Myripristis; species Myripristis murdjan. The sequence continues at coordinate 16,106,027 of NC_043980.1, forward strand.
TCTGGGACTAGAAAAGTCTTTAGTTTGTGAATCGCTTAAACCAAATACATGGTCCACCAAACCAAATGCATGGTAATCTGTGCTTAATACATCGGATGTCTATGATAAAATAGTCTCGCAACCTTTTGATAGACAGAGCAATGTGAAAAAAAAAAATTGTCAGGGTCAACTCAACTTACCATAAAATCCAATCTGTATGATATTATACTATCGCATGATAAAATTTGAATACTCTTTTCTGATTGGCCATAGAGCGTGCATTAAAACTGTGCACGGCACACACAGTTCAGCTCAAGTTTAATCACCATTCTAAATTCATCCGCTACCCAACTTGTAACCATAGCAACATTAAAAAGCACAGCTGTCAAAGCTCGTTATCAGCTGCCGCAAGCACAGCTGAGTTATTGACTTGGTCCAAGAATTATTCCTTGTCATGACAACAGCAAGCTCTTGCCTCATAATCTTTTGATTTTGAGCAAAACTTTCACCACACATTTGTGAATGCTTTTATTGCACATTGTTGGCAAATGAGCATGGTAGCGGGATAATCAATGATCCCTTACTTAAATCAGCTGTAAAGAGTGTTTTGAACTGGAAAAAAATAGGTCCTTATTTCACAAAATGATGCAGCTGCAGACATTGTCTAATCATTCATTTTGGCACAGTGTTTAGGCTGCACGGGTTTGCAATGACAGTGCAGGATGTCATATCAACACCTGCTCAGCATCAAAATGTTTGAGTTAGGATGGGTAGCACTCCACTTCACTTCCCTATTCCTCCATTAATAATGTGGCACGCTGCGTTTGAATTAAAATTCAAAGATTATAGCATGACTTAGCTTCTCAATAGTCCCATTAACTAAATGAGTCCGCACAAACTGTTATGTCACTCTTGCACATTAACAGTTTGACAGTGGCCCTTGCGCATAAATCCAACCAATCCGAATGCAACAAGGTCCCTTAGTAATTACATAAACCTAAATACACAGCGTACACACAGGAGGTCTAATGAGGAGAGTATTTATCTGGCAATTGAACAAGGAATTTCTAGTGATTAAACCGCATTCATTCTCACGTTGGCAGGCCGGTGGTTATATATAAAAAGTTGCGTTAGCATGTCATCATAACATCAAAGGGGAAAAAAAACAAAAAAAAAAACAGTCTCTATCTTTTGGTTAGGGCCGGCCTGAACGCCAGCCAATAACAGATGGCACTGTCATGCTACACAACAGGAGTAGAGCCTTGAGAGGAGTATCCATATTTAATGCTGCACTTTCCTATACTGTACTCCACTGTACTGCGTCTTCATATAAGCAGCTCCAGCCAAGCAACCCGACTGGTTAAATGTGCACTCCAAACACGTTTTTTAAGCCCATGCAGTACATCTACAATATCTGCGTTTCATGAACTGGGTGCTAAATAATTAAGGGTAACTAGAGCAAGACAAACCGCTATTTTTCCTTCCTTTCTAGCCGTATTTATGAACATCACATGGAAGTAAACATCGCAGACGAGAATTGCCTTGGTGACCTTTTGCATGAAAGCTGTAACATCACTGAGTACGTGCTTTAGTGTGATTATGGTTCATTTGCTGATGCTAGATAATTGCGGTTCCTGTACAGGCGCAGTGAAGAACTTCCTCTCAGGTTCATTATGAAATGTCAATTCATTACGTTGCACTGTGTCTTAAAGTGCCTCGGTCCAGCAGCTGTTACACAGATCACTGACCACACCGACTCTAATGGACGGTAGGAGTGCAAAACTTAGATGTCCTCCTTTACTAATTTTATAGCACAGTGAAATGGTTCATTTGTTCATCATTCATCAATGCATCAGCTATAAATTCTGCCAATTCAGTTACATCAATCAGCTAAAAGAAATACATAGAATGAATGGCTCTGACTTTGGCCCAAATCAAAATGAAAGGTATTGGATCAATTCATTAACAATTCTTAAAAAAAAAAAAAAAAAAAAGTAACATTGTGTTGATCTAACAGAACACTACAAAATAGTTATTACTGATTTTTTTTTTTTTTTTTTTTTTTTTTTTTTAGAATTAATAATGTTTAAGAAATTGTTTTCTCTCATTTTTTCACATTTCAGAGGAATAAGGACAGTCTTGCATGCAATTCCACTCCATTAAATATACTGCATGTATATTTAATGGAGAAAAAAATTTTGCTTCAAGTATTGAATTTAATCGTTGACTCGAATCATGTTTTACAACCCCAAATCCCAAAAAGAAAAAACGTTGTTAAATCGATTCACCAATTGATGAATAATGAACCAAACTGAACTCTTAAGCCAAAGATTCACACAACTATTTTATATCTGAGTTGAATAGGCAACAAAAGCATCAATTCAATGAAGTTAGCATATAGGCTAACACTGCAGAAACAGCATGAGGACATTATGACCTGCTATGACTCAACAACAGACTAAGCAGTGTTAATCTGATGGGTTTTAGAGGGTTTTTGTTTTGCTTCACATTTGGAGAACTGGGCAAGAGCACTCTGTGCCATCCTGAGTGGGATAACATGTACTGTGCACCGCGTATGAGTTGGATAACATTTTACTCTCATGTTCTTGGCGAGAAAACCACAGAGACATCCACCACTTGTTTGTCATCCAGCTCCGGTCCCTTCATGTTCCTCTCCCGTCTCTCTAGTATCTACCTTTCATGTTCTCAAAAGTCAAAAAAAAAAAAAAAAAGAGTGGAGAGGAGAAAGTAAGAGGGGAAGGAGGGAAGCAGACAGACAGACAACAAGATGGAGGGAGAGTGCTGTAGTGCTCTATCGTCATGGGCTCAGTTAACCCCAGTGGGCTACTCTTAAATGTAGGCTGAGACACTACCTCAGGCTCTGCCTTTCATCCCACCTCGCTCCCTTCTCGCTAACTCTCTCCCTCCCTGATTTGTTTCCTTGTGTCTCCAGCACTTTCTGTCTTTTACCTTCTCTCTCTCTACCTCGCTACCTCTCTCTACCTCTCTCTATCACTCTCTTCCTTTAGCTCGATCTATTTGGGAGTGGGCTCAAAGCATCATGTCTCTAATTGCCAGAGATCAGACAGCCCTGAAAGCACAGTTTGCAAATACACACACACACACACACACACACACACACACACAAAAATAGACACACACACTCACAAGCACAGACACACAATACAAAGAGAGCAACATTAAAAACAGACAGTAAAAAGGAGAGAGAGAGAGAGAGAGAGAGAGAGAGAGAGAGAGAGAGAGAGAGAGAGATCCAAATCAGAGATAAATAACTTCATGCAAATTTAGAACTCAGAATTAAGCAGATGCACACCCACGCACAGAGACACACGCAGACACACACACACACTGCTGTGTGTGTATTAATACCAACACAGTGATAATCCGCAGACATGAGCCGAGGATGTCAGATGGAAAGATGAACACAGTGTCACACTACTGGTATAGACACATATACATGGCAAACAAGGTAAATACACACACACACACACACACACACACACACACACACACACACACACTTCTGTGATATGCACACAAAAAAGAAAAACAATCATATTGCACATGCTAAGCTTATGCATACACACACAAGCACACAACACTCTGCATGGCAATCACACATGTCTATACTCATGAGCAAACACTCCCTTGAACAAACATGTGCACACATCCTCCCTCCGTCTATCACTTTGTCTTCCTCTCTCACACACTCGCATACCAGTGTGGAGCAAGACAGGTTGTGTGAAGGAGGTGTTATCTTTTGCCATATAGAGCCGGCTGCTTCCCCAAGTCACTTTCCCTGAGACTCAGACTCAGACTCAGACTCAGACTAATCCTCCTGTGAGCAGATGAGCTCAAGCCAGCAAGAACGAGGCGCCGCAGGAGGGACTGAGGAGTCTGTGGACTGTTCATGAAGGGGAGAGAGACAGACAGAGGGAGAGAGACAGGGAGACAGAAGGAGAGAGGGCGAAAGGTGCAGGGAGACAGGCAAGGCGAGAGAGAGAGAGATGAAAAGAGACACTGGGGATAATTGAGGAGGCAGTTGAAGGGACAGAGTGAGCAAGGAGAGACGGGTGAACGGAGAGAGGAGGACGGGGAAATAAGAGCAGGCAAGAAGGTGGGTAGAAAGAAGGAGAGAGGGGGAACAGTGAGCAGCAAAGAGAGAGGTAATAGAGAAGCACAAATAGATGAGAGGAAAGAATGAAAAGATGGAAGAAGAGAGAGGGAGAGGGAGAGGAAGGAGTTCTCCTGCACCAAGCACACGGCGCTACAGCACAGCCCAGTATTGGCTCTCCACCACAGAAGCACTCCCTTGACAGCGACAATAATGCCTTCACTTCATAATGCTATCTCTGGCACACAGGCCACTGGCCAAGCACACACACACTTTCTAATGTGTCTGCATGAGCGTGCGTGCGTGCGTGTGTGTGTGTGTGTGTGTGAGTGAGCACGTTTATGCCTGTAGGTGTGTCAGCGTCGGTCACAGAAGGTGAGTGGCTTGTATGCATGCATGAGAACACGTGTCATGTCGTGCTGGGTGTGTGCATGTGTGTGTGTGTGTGTGTGTGTGTGTGTGTGTGTGTGTGTGCTCACAATCTATAATCTAGAGCAGATTAAGTCCTTGTGACATGTGCACCACCAGCATACAGCTTCAAAAGGGAGATATAAATACAGTCATCCAACACACACACACACTTTAATAAATATACACATGCATATAAACACACATACACTAAAGCTCAGTGCATGTTCAAAATAAAAGCCCTCAATGCACATACTAATATAAAAATAAAGCAAATACTTGCATACACATAAACACACACCATGCATGTTCATAGATTGAATGCACTCAAGACTTACACACGCACGTAAACACACACCATATTGGCAGAGCCAAATGGAGACAGAGGGACAACTGTGACACGGCATGGTAGCTGGCAGGGACGACGGAAATATTGGAGGAACACACACACACACACACACGTCCGCACAACAACAATTACTAGCAATAGCAGGGCACCACATCGGTCACAACGATTACACAGAGACATTTGTTGCCGTTACCTTTTGGTGCGTCGAAACATGTTGCTAGCAGCAGAGGCTGTTTTGGCAGATGCACATGAGAGCGGCTGAGCCCCCGCACACAAACACACAAACACACACAGGCAGTCAAGAGGCAGCGATTACACTCCACACCAGCATGGCAGCCTCCGCTGGCTAGTTAAACAGACACATACATACTCTCCGATGTCTTGCTGTTATCTCTGCACGAGTGTGTGTGTGTGTGTGTGTGGTGCCAGATGAGAGTGTGTGTAAGAGAAAAAGAGGAAGGAGGAAATGATTATAAAGACTTGGAAATGTCAGCTGTGTCACAGGCAGAGAAAATGAGAGTATTAAAGAGAGGGAGAGACAGAGACAGAGAGAGAGAGAGAGAGAGAGAGAGAGAGAGAGAGAAAGAGAAAGAGAGAGGAGGGGAGAGGAGAGAGAGAGGGAACAGACTGCCTAGCATCCCTCTCGGAAGGAGACAGGATTGTGGGGCTGCTCTCAAGGGTATCATGCCAAGCCAGGAAGTGTAGCGCGACAGAGCAAGACAGGAGGGAGGGAGAGGGAGAGAGAGAGAGAGAGAGAGAGAGAGAGAGAGAAAGAGAGAGAGCCTATTTGAGGAGAGATGAGTGAGCAGTGAACTGTGGACTAATGTAAATGTGAATGACAAGACAGAGGAACAGAAAAGGAGAGACAGGAGACAGGAGGGGAAAGGCATTGACAGTTGGTCTGTACATGTGTACGTGTGTGTGTGTGTGTGTGTGTGTGTGTGTGTGTGTGTGTGTATGTTACAACACACACGAGCACGATGACATTAACACAGTCAGAGGATGGGTGACACTTTCAAATACATGGCTATTCACATCTCCTTGCTCTCTCTCTCTCTCTCTCTCTCTCTCTCTCTTTCTTTCTCTCTCTTTCTGTGATATGCCATATTGAATGAGCTCTACCATCATTTATTTGCCCTAGATATCACAGGAGCTGTACAATGCTGCCATACCCAGCCAAGGGAGATGTCATATTTGCATGTGTGTGTGTGTGTGTGTGCGTGCGTGTGTGCACATGTGTAAGCTCCTCTCCTTTCCTGTGAAACAAATCCACCAAATGTTAAAGCTGACATGGGGTGACAGTTGCACAGCAGTGCTGAGGGGAGTAATTCAATAATGGATGCTGTCTCTAATGTGGGAGTCGGGATGGATGAAATATACATGGGTAGAAGGGGAGGGGGGGCGGGGGGGCATATCACTGAGACACTGCGGGGGGTTATGGACAGTGATGGGTGGCATGATATGATGGAGGACGATGTCTTGCGCATGTGTACATGTGTGGAGATACATGTGTGAGAGCAGTTTTTTTTCCCCTTGTCTGCCCGGGTTTTCTGAACAGTATTTACCCCCCAACAACATAATATGTGACACCCCGCTTGTCCTTTTAGGGCTTTTTATCTCATCCTGTTATGAATGCACAGCCACACAAGACTCCAGCTCCACCCACTGGAGGAACTGTGTGGAAAATGCTCCAGCACTGATATATGCAGGGCGCAGGGAAGGAAAAATGACAGAGTTGAGTGTCAGCTTCCAGTTCTGCCCTGCCGTCCCATCTGCCACCCTGCAGTGAAGGCCAGGGGTCATGGACTGGGGACACTGCCCTCACAGCAGGCAGGGACATGAGTGCATGCACACAAATCATGCACACATATGGTGCCTTCATGTGCTGGTCAGAAAGCAGTATTTCAGACTCATAAAGTTCATAAATATGAACTATGAAGTCTTTGTGGTCATGATTGGAAACATATAGCCAGTTAGCTAGCCCGATATATAGTCTATTATCCTCGTAACATTTTCTCCCATTGTAAAAATGATCAAAGTGTATGTATCCATGTTTAAACTCTGATTTTTAAATTTTCTCTTAAGTGACTTCAAAGTTAGATTTTTTTTTTCAGTACTGTACAACAATGGCGCATGTATGTTATGTATCTGCTGGCTGCAATGCCTCACTGAAGCTACATCACAAGTGAGTGAAATATTCCAACTCAAGACACCACCGGCTGCACCGTTGGATCAAACAGAAAATATCTAGAGGTCTTGTGCACCAACTGATACACATTTCCCTGTAATCCAGCAGGATAATTTGGTATCTTTGGAAACCACTGGACTACCACTACAACTTAAAGTACAGTTCTGTAGGTCAGAACAAAGGTCGGCCAACAGTAATACATCTAAGCAAATACTGATGACATAATCAGTAGCCATTTAGAAAAATAAAGAATTGTCACTGTCACTGTTTTCCTCCACTATACTGAAAGGGTAAAAGTCATCTAAATTGCGAAACGTGTATTAATTTTTTTTTTCCGAAGCGCTGACTTGTAATCAATTCATTACAAAAGGAAGAGATAAACACATGAGAATATGCCCAAACAGACTAAGACAGAGTATATTTACACACATTACTAATTCAAAAAAGGTACACATAGATGCACATGTAAACACTCACTCACACACAGAGGGAGAGAGAGAGAGAGAGAGAGAGAGAGAGAGAGAGAGAGAATCCACTGCAGGTATGACTGAACACAATAAGGCAATAATTGCCACATAGCGCCCCGGCCCAGTTAAGATGCAGATGGAAAATTGACTAGACAACCACACACATGCATTCCAAAAAAAAAAAAAAAAAAAAAAAAACATTACTGAGCTGTACACAGGGAATTATGCAAATGTTTCACATTTGCAACATCCCACATGCAATTACCAGAGCCCTCTGTGTAGCAATAACAGTTTACATGATAAACAGACCTGTGTCAGAGTTGGGTGGTTCACATTTTGTTCACATGGAATAAAAAGTGGTAAGCCAAAAGTAAAATAAAGTAGTGTGGTTCTGGTCTGCAGCAATTTCAAGGATTTCAAGGGTTTCAACACTCCAGATGATGAAAGTGTAAGCATCCTGTGGAAAATTACACCTCCCTCTACTTTCAAAGGCAATTCAGGATGCAGTTTCAGCTGACATAAGACACTTTTCCAAATTCTGCCTGATTTTTGGGGAGCTTTTAGGAGCAACAGCCAACCGCAAATCCAATTTTAAGAATAGACGGGAAAATTCACCATTCATTTCAATAAGAGTGTGTATACACTATATATCTTTTCTCATGTCTATTTCCAATAACAAGCCTGTGTAGGTGTAGTAAATTCATGGCATATTTCTCAGTCATATTGTCGTGGGAGACACAAAGAGAAAGTGAGAATAGGAAAGTGTGTGAGTGAAAGAGTTTGAGAGAGAAACAGAGACACAAGCGAAACAAAGCAAGGATGTGGTATTCAGCACCATGGACAGTGACACACACACACACTCAAAGATACTACAACTCCACAACATTACTGCAGTGTAGGTATGAGTTTTTCATAGGAACAATAAGGATTAGTTTTCCTGACTTCCTGCCTTTTTTTTTTATTTTTTATTTTTTTTATTTTTTTTTTTTTTTGATGATTCTAAGTCTTACTATCTCATGTTTCCAAGGCTTCAGTGTTTACATCTGGCTTTCAATGCAGTAAGGCATTGAGAAAATTAGTATCCATTTAAAAGTAGTTTCCTGTGTTTCAATGCAAAGTCACACCTCACTGAAATATGATATACTTACATGTGTTAACGTGAGCACATGCGACATTCAACTCGGTATCGTTTTTTTATTCATACATGTCAGCTAAATGCTATCTAGCTCTTCCATGATTCCATTGATCCAGTTGAATAGGTAAGGCTTTCAGTCTGGTCCTAAGGGACCCACAGACACTCATTCAAAGTGTCATTTCAAAGTCTCCTTTGTGACAAACAGAGAAACTGGTGAACATGAATCCTTCAGCAACTCCACACAACACTCATGTAGCAACACCATTTATTTTCACCCCACTCCCTGCCCAGTCAACACACCAGATATCACAACACAGGCAGCGAAGGGCCAAATAAACACTTGCTGAACTGTGGGGGGGCAAAAAGTGAGGAGTGGAAATTACTTCTGCGGCAGCTACCCATTCATCGCAGAGCACATCACGAGACACTCAACAGCCACACATTTCTGTGTTCTCTGTTTAGACGCAGCTGATTTTGCCACCAAAATATGAATAACTGGTGCATCTTAAAAGCCAGGCCACCTTAACTGAGCCTGGTTATGTTAGCCTAACCAATTGTTGCTAACCTCGGGGTTAATTTTAAGCAAGAAAGATGGGAACTTGGCTTGCGTCTTGAGGTGTGGTAGCATTTATTCACTGACAAACAGCCTAAACTGTACATGTATTGCTCTGCTTCTGCTCAGCTCACCAACCTCAACGTCTCTGTGTCTATCTGTTGATTGCACACTCACTACACACACAACCTTTGCACTGCTAAGCTATCCCTTAAAGGAGGTAGGCGATAGGCTCAGCTAGCTCCTGATAGCCAACATATTTGTCCAATCGCCAAGCCCATGCTAGACTTCATAAAATAGCCATCACAAGTAATATAGCTAATATACACTTTATGGACAAAAGTATTGGACCACTTACACAGGTATTGGTCCCTCTTCTCCCCTCTTCTATAAGATTTTGGAGTGTGTCTGTGGGAATTTTTGCCCATTCATCCAGAAGAGCATTTGTGAGGTCAGACACTGACATTGGACAAGAGGGCCTGGCTCAAAATCTCAAATCTGTAACTTTATGTGGTCTGCCACATGGTGGCTGAGTTGCTGTGGTACCTAAACAATGTCACTTTGCAATAACACCACTTACAGTTGATGGTGGATGGTGGGTGATGGTGCTTGATTTTATACACCTGTGGCGATGGGACTGAATGGAGCACCTGAATTCAATGATTAAGAGGTGTGTCCCAAAACTTTTGCCCATATAGTGTGTCTTTCACAACAGCAGGAAATGCTTTCATACATTCAAATATTTTCTCTAGTGAACAAAACTTCACCTACATTAATATGGTATCTCCTTTTTCCCCATGTTTTCTTCACCCAAACTATAAAAGTCTCTCTCTTCTGCCGACATGTTACTGAGTCAGCAGAGAGGGAAAACAGTCCAGTTTGCATTACCTGGATGGTGTATTGGTCTACACTCTCCTTACACACACAATATTGTGTTCTACATAACCTTCATGCTCTGGGCGTGGAGGTCCATGCTTGTGTGTGTGTGTGTGTGTGTGTGTGCCTGAATACCATGTGGTTGGAGGTTTTGTTTTTGTTCAGGGACCCACTTTGCTCACTAGCACCAATATCTTTAAGTAGTGGCTGCAAACTCCATTGGTCATCTTTAAGACACAAAAGAGACAGTTTTTCCTGCAAGCTGTCTACTCTGGTAATGAACACTGAGACTACATGTCAGGACACCATGGTGGCTCAGTGCTCCTATTATTGTTCACTGTTTAGTACCTTAATAAAGCGGAAATAATAGCTTAACTTGTTTCTGCTACACATCATGCACTGCCTCACTCATTTCTCTGCCGCCCTACTCCAAGGAGAAAACAGGTCTTTGAGGTCACGGCTCTGCTTTCCTGCAGCTAAACCTCCATTGCACAGCTCATTGGTGCAACAGATTGGACTAAGAGAGAGGCTCCAAGGGTGAAACGGCTCATGCATGGCCAAAACGTGCCACAATATCACGATGGGGCTCCTACTGTGGCCCTGACGTAAAGAACCACAATTATTCCATGAAACGCTGGAGACGGGTTAGACTACAAACGCCTTCATTGTTTAGATATTTTATCATTTGTCTACTGTTAATTTTTTTCTGGTGGCATTTAGTGGACTTGTTTGAGGCACTGAAGCTTATTTCTTTGTTTCTTGTATATGTGTATTTGTCTTGTTCTAGAAAGAGTAACTGTAATGTGCATCCTAACACAATAAACTAAATTCATCTATTAAACAGCCCAGTTTGCACCACAGCTCCACCTGATGATTTAGCAGATTCCTTGATTTTCCTTGAGAGCACAGTGCTCTAACTTCCATAACATTCCATAAAATCTTGGGAACGATGGAAATCCCCGGAAGAACGTACAGCTTATTTTTTTACAGGGTGTGCCTCTCCCTTGTTAAAAAAAAAAAAAATGTCACACACAGACAAGATAACTCATCTGAAACTTTTGGGGGTACTTGCGCACAAAGAAATACACTGTGTAGCCCTCAGAAAAGCATATATGTACACACATATAGAGAAATCACACACACACACACACACATTCACACAACTAATATAAATTGTGATCTTACCTGCTGCTTTTTCGGGGCAGGGGCAGATCCTTCTAGGGAGAAAGAGAAAGCGAGGCAGAAAAATTGGAGAAGGGGGAGAGCAGACACATAAGACTGGTTAGATCAGTTTTATATATCATGTACACATACTGCCATATTGTGACTTTTCACTCTATTTGTTACTGGGAAGACGCAGAGGGTTGTGCTGTAACTTTGGAAGTGTAGTAACATAATTACAACATAATTATGAATGCAAAATAATCATGAATCAGTGATTACCATAACAACTCTAATGGTCCAATTTCAGTGCTGTTTCATTATAAAACATCGACAATAGCAGCAATTCAGTTAAAGACCGACACAAATTAAATTAACTGTACCAGTGTAATGAACAGAATTCTCTATTGTTATTGTTGGCATCTGTTGGCATCTGAATATCTGTGAAAAATTGGAAATGTAATGTAAAATCCCTTATGCTTTATTGAAATATTTTTAGTGCTTGTTTTCTTTCCTTATTTGAATGTGGTTCCCATTTTTATCTGCACCTTATACATTTTACTACTCCTTTTTTTATGGCTTTCTGTAAAGCTCTTTTTCAGATAAGCGCTAGCTAGATTATGTTTATTACTTTAATCGTAATTTCTTACAATTTAGTCAAAATACCTGATTTAAAGACCAACCATCAAAATGGGATGAGGTGTATGGTGATCTATGGTCAATATTTTAATTTCTCCCGAACTGGTTAAGGTTTGAGGAGCAGCATGGAAGTCGATCCCTCATGAGCGCTCAGAGACGGCTTCAGGAAACATCAGACAGAACGGAGCCAAAGTCAATTTAAAAATGGTTGCTGCTAAATTTATGACATTGGGACACAACAGCAAGGACTCTGATGTGATTAGGATCCACTGGGATGGATTTCGTGGAGAATTACTCTGCTTGTTGCCCATCTATTCCCAATTTGATTCCGCTTAACACCAGTCCCAGGTAAGATCGAGTTACTGTCAATTTCTATTGTCAGCCTGTCCTGGGCCGCTTATTAAGCAATTTTCTACAGACCAACTGCTTCGCTTTACAGATATCATCATTCGTTTCACTCAGGGAGGGTTTAATCATACAGAGCCATGTCTGTGAAATGAAAGGAATCCGAGGGCGAGGAGTTGAAAACAAACAAAAAGAAGAGAGGAAAAAGGATGAGGGGGAAAAAAAGAGACAGTAATTGGTTTTCCAGAGAAGGATTTCATCCTGTTAGCCCTGCAGAGTCCTGAGTTTCACATCTCTCTCTCTCTCTCTCTCTCTCTCTCACTCACTCACTCACTCTCTCTCTCCAGCTCTTACTCTGTCTCTTTCTCTCTGCATCCCTGTACAAGTAAACAAGCATTACAAAACCCAAACAAAGCCGAGCTGATGAAACATGACTTGACAGTTGGAGCTCCCGTCTCCAAACAAACTCAAAACAAACTCCCTGCCTAAAATCGCCCAGTTTCTTTTGTAGCAGTATGAGATATTAATACTCGTCCTTGATGGAAAATTATGGAAGCTAATGGAGCAGTGGGAACCCTACTGGGCCGCCGAGACGCATGACAATGACTCACACCACGCTAGTAGGGTTTTCCAAAGGCATATTGAAGCAACGATCAGCATTACTACCAACCTGCCAAGCTCCAGCGGAGTAAAAATGATCTTTGTGTAAAAGTGCTTTTTAAGAAACCTTGAGACTCTGCACCATACGCCTGCCGCTACAGGACAGCTGCATTTTTAAACTCGTACGGTGAATTTTCTGCTTATTGTTACTTATTTACATGACTAACTGCATGTCTATTAAAGTTAGTTATTTTTTTTTTTATCATATTTTTAGCCAGCAAGGTCCCCTTGAGATAGGCTACAAGATCTCTACAATTAGTTTCACATAAAAAAAAAGCAATTTAACAAGATAGAGCACATACAATACATAAGGTTTAGGGATTTCTGAGATATTTATATTCATTATGAAAGCATCATGGCCATGTTTTTATAGTTTTTATCTAACAAGGGACAACCTGATTAAATAAAAGGTAAATAAAGCCACATACTGGGGGATTTTCAAAATAATTCTGCTTTGGGATGGAGCATTAATGTAGCAGTAACATAAACAATAAGACTTGGCAATGGCTCAATGTGTACAAAGAGGAGTATATTATTTAATTTTAAAATATACTGATAAGATAGTGGCCTTGAAGAGTAGTTCAGCGGGTTCAGGGCAGAGTGAGCAGGTTTTTTTTCAATGGGAGTGACATCATTCATCACAGTGAGCTCTTTCTGGGACAGCTTAATGAGTTACATCATCAAGAGGAAGTGACCTCAGCCGGGGTGACTCAGACAAGACCCTGCAGGTGTCATGTGTATCTGTGTGTGTGTGTGTGTGTGTGTGTGTGTGCGTGCGTGCGTGCGTGCGTGCGTGCGTGCGTGCGTGCGTGCGTGCGTGCGTGCGTGCGTGCGTGCGTGCGTGCGTGCGTGTGTGTGTGTATGTGTGTGTGTGTGTGTGTGTGTGTGTGTGTGTGGATGATGTTAGGGGTGTGTAATGGACAAAAACCCCACACCTGCTCCCTCTCACTCCTTCTGTCCAATAGGCAGCTACTGTACATGCGTTGCCATGTAACTGGTCACTCAAGTGCTCATGAAGATATTGGCCTCAGTTCAGGTGTATAGTGACCATGACAACCTGTGAAATTCTCAATAAGGCCAAATAACCACTTCCCCCTTAGCACGGAGAAAGACCTTGAGAGCTCCAGGCGTTCAGGCCTGACTTGTAAATGCAAACTGACAGATGTAAAACGAGAAAATGAAGCCAGGAAGAGAGAGGAAGAACCCTGATAGGGTTAACGGACTAACATGGATTTTTACATCACAAAGTTACACGCCTCAGATCACAAAGTAACACAAGTACAGTTGACATCACACCGATTTACCAAGCTGAATGAATGGGCACCGTAGCTCTGTTCATAACATAGACCACATATGTCAAACTCAAGGCCTGTCCCATATGTGGATCTGATGTGGCCGTAATGAAATAATATAACTTCAGCAGACATTATAAGACAATTATTATGTATTATTATGTAGCTGTTTATCTTTTGTTTATGCATTTGTTTTTTTTGTTTTTTTTTTTTTTTTTTTTTTTTGGGGGGGGGGGGGTCACAGGTCAACCTGATGATGTTTGACTTTTTAAATACTTAGTCATATTTTGATCAAATTACTCATGCGGTTTATCATGAAAATATTCATTTTACTGATAGCTGGATTCGAGCGCCAGTGATGTGCATGCGTCAGTAAAAACGTGTCCGACTGTGGATTTCTCTTCAGCAAAATATCAAGTTATTTTTGATGCCATGTGATTAAAATAGTTGTCATTTGAAAGTATTAACGATAGGCTTGCAGATACAATACACCAGAAAAAAGGAATGATGCAGTCGACTCTTTTTATGTCATTTTCCATACTAATCAGTTTGGCTTTACATATTTTTGGGTAGGAATGTTTTATGTAAAGTTCATACATGTGCATGAATCATTACTTTTACAAAGGACATATTCTAAACAAAAGAATGTCCACTGGAAGATTCATAGAGTCATAGACTATATTTTTTTTTGATAAACAAAGAGGAATGCCTTCAAGTATCTCAATAGGAGCATATGTTCAGCAGATGCTCAAATAAACACATCTTGTCATTCATGTTTTTTCTGTTTGATCTTCTTCAGTGCACTGGCCTTCAGCCGTTGTCATTCAGATTGATCACTCTTGGCTTTGATTCAATTTTATGCCTCAGAGTGAAACCTCAATCCGTAGCCTAATCCTTGTGACAATTAAATATATGAAAAGAAGCAGATGGTTGTCTGGTTGTGCCACAACTATATCAAGGAAAATATCAACTGATAAAAATACCCAATGGTTACGCTGGACTAAAACAAATGTGTGGTATCTGATAGGTATATTGCAGCAATCACAGTCATGAATCATCATCATTTTAGACTGTTCATTGATGAAAAACATTTCCTGTCTTCCTGATTACATGTAAGAGCCCTACTGATGATGCATCTTACTGTGCCTCCACACTGGAGGAAGCCATACGCATGCACAAAGACACACACACATCTGCACACTCAAACACAGGTGGGTGCACACAAACATAGATAGGTGCATATACACTCAAATCACTTCAGCTGCCCAGGAAATCTTCCATAACTACAGTTTTATCAGAGGTCAGTAGCTGTCAAATGCTAATTCGTAATTTAAACAAATGGGTTGAAACAGAAGAGTGCCAAAAAAACAAGTGTAATGAAATGCCATGACATTATGTGGGTGTACACTGTATTTACTGTGGATATGCACTCTGCAAAAACGCTATCTGAGAGAGGGAATAAGTGATAGATTTTACACACAGTGTACATTCACACAGATGTGTACGTGCACACTCACCTCCTTTGCACACTGAATTCATTATGCACAACCTCCACGCTATTATCTGCAATTACAAGTAACTGCAAATCATTTCTGTGCTCCTCAGCCCCCTACTCATTTGTGAGTCAGGGCCATTCAAAACAGATTATAACATTATACAACTTTCTCTGCCTAACAAGTGAGAAAAGAGAGCGTCATGTGGTATTTCCATGGCTTCCCTGGCTTATATTTTCCCAGAAAGAAAACAAAGGCAGTTTGGAAAAAAAACAGCCGCCCCTTTTTTGTTAATATGCTGCCACTCTGGCAGAGTTATGAGGCTTATGTTCCACTTCTGCTGCCAAACTGACAGCTGATTGTGAGGCAAATGTCACGAAATGCATTCTTCAGTTTAATTGTCTACCGCCTGTCAAGTTTTGGTTGAATTCATTGGTCGTGGCATGATGGGGTAGATTCATGTAAAATCTCTCTCAAGAAATGTATCACTAAGTACCACTCACAACCTCTATTAATTTCCAATCTTGTGCAAGAATTTCTATATTTTCTCTATATTTTCAGACCTTAATGACTGCTAAATTGCTCTTACTTTGGAAAGTGATGTGTCCATTTTTAAAGGCTGCACAGGCTTCGGTTATCTTGCTCATGGGATTGCATGGAAAGATAATTCCATCCAAGTCCATCTTGAGTTGCTCAAATGCCCGAGGCTATTCTCAAAAATGTTTTTGGCCCAAATCTCTTACTTCTTCCATGTACACTTTGCTCCCTCAGTGCAACACATTAGCCTCTCCTGCAGCAGTATTGACATCAGTGGGACGTTATGAAACAGAAAGAAAAAAAAAAAAAAAAAAAAGCAGTGGGTATGGCAGTGAGTGACAGTGCTTGGCAAAGTGAGCTGGTTCTTCTGGAGTGATCACACTCTTATCCCTAGTGCTTAGCATATTGAAAATGGGCACACTGCCCAGAACAAAATATTGGACAAATTATGCCAGTGTGTGCATGTGTGTGTGTGCGCATGTGTGTGTATGTATGTATGTGTGTGTGCGCGTGCACGCTTGTGTGTGTGTCATAGGCATACTCTATACTTGTGCAAGTGAGAGGCATGAGACATGACTTGTGTTTGTGTGTGTGTGTGTGTGTGTGTGTGTGTGTGTGTGTGCCTCGGCATATGGGTGTAGTGTCAGGATGCTCTGTGCACCTCCAGCTGCTGGGGATGGCATGATAGTCTACACTTTGCCGAGATGAGAAGGACACATCTTAATTAGACAGCCTCTTTCACAGTAAAACAGAGATGCAGCCAAATAAAATGGACTGGACTGTGCCACACACACGGATCAGTGTGTGCCAGACGAGTTAATCTGGTTTCTATTTATTCTGTGTTTGTCGAGGCACATCAAGGCTGTAGCAAAGTGTGTAAAACACTGGGATCGATTTAAATGGTGATGATTTTTTCACTTCTGCCCTGCGATTATCCAGCTGTCTAAGCTGAGGTAGAGGTGACAGAGTCGGTATAAATTGTACATGTATTCAAACACCAGCTTATGACCTTATTCGTCTCAAAAATAGAGCCAGACGAGACTGGCAGGAGAACGGGGTCTGATAATATTTCCTGAGTAATGGCGATGACAGCTTGGATGCCAAATGCCATGCCCTCACTGGGGCAAGCCAGTTGTGCCATGTCAGCCTGCCAGCTTGAACAGAGAGGGAGGAGAGAGGGAACAAATGAAGAGACAAAGGCAGAAAAATGGGTTGATGGTGGATGACAGTAAGAAGAACAGGCTGGTGGGTAAGACATGGGCTTAGTGTGGAAGACAGTGAGAGAGAAATGGATAGAGGAATAGAAACAGAAAGAGAAAAAGACAGTCAGCCAAATACAGGGTGACACTCATGACTGCAGCAAGTGACCATAAACACACAAATTCATAAGCAGAGTGTGCAAGACTGTGCACACATTCATTATTGCCTATGTGTTTACACTCCAGATAAACCTAACTACACTTTAGGTTTCCCCCAAAGTGGCTTCAAAGATAAAAACACTATCATATAGTCTAGAGGGTGCAAAGATTTTGTACCAAAATCAAAAACTGTGACTCTGCAGTCCTCAGTTAATCAAACCACACATTTTTTGAGCATGAAGCAAAATGACACTAAGCATATCCTTAAGGTAGAACATTCAACATTACTATTGATTAATAATTGAAACATGCGGCGTAATGACTGACTTTTCCACAAGCCACATACAAAAGCTTTCTCTAGATACACTGCACTACATCTTCACGGAACAATGTTTTCTGTTTTATTCTTGGTTTATGTTCAATTTAAAAATAAAGAACCTGAATTCTGAGTTACATATTTTTTTTTACACTAAACTGTGATACAAACCGGACAGTGGTCTAAAAATTGAGTCAGAAAGCAAACCATTAAAAAAAGGTGAATAGTTAACACCCCTAATATCGTCACTGAGGTGAAAACCTTGTGTCTGTCCACTTCTCAGGAACTAAAAAAAACTCATGTGGAGCATTTATGACAATATTCAATGAGTTTTAAACAGGTTTCATCAGCGCATGAGGTCAGATAATTTCCTCACCTTGTCAAAGACCATGTAATCCTTCAGCTGACGTGAAAACATGAAACTGGAGTATCATGATTTTCACATGACAATCACAATATAACTCTATAACACACAAACAGACATGTGCACACACACAAACACAATCTTTTCTTTGTCTCCCTCCCTCCCCTGTCCCATCTCTGATAGATGTCTCTCTGGTGTGAAAGTGGATCCAGGCAGTAAGAAGATGCAGATATTGTAATAGCCACTTAAATGGGGTCTCCTATGTGGCTCACAGCTGCTGCCTGCCCCATGTCTAGCCTCCCACCCACACCTCCCGACACCACCAACCCCCCCTCATGCCCAAAGCCCTTTCAGCCTGCCCTGCTGCCGGTGGTTGGTCTTCTTCCCTGAGGGCACCCAAGGCTGTTAGGCCACCATTAGGCCTGCTAATGGGCCTGACAACTGCGCCACATCCTCAGCATTTAGATCTCCTCTGTCTCAGATATGGATATCGACCCCTTCAATGGAAATGGAGAGTAAGTGGCAGGAGGACGGGAGTCAATTTGATATGTGCATATAAGCATGAATTTGATGTACAGCACACACACAGACACGGGGAGGGAAGTACATGCCCACACTCACACTCAAACAACATGCACTATATCCAACTAAAATAAACACTACACTACACACACACACACACACACACACACACACACACACACACACACACACACACACACACACACACACACACACACACACAGCACACATGCAATCTGCATCTAGTTTGACTCACAAATGAACCCCCAATAGGTGCATTTGTTCATAGGAGTGCATTGAGTGCACTGTAAATTCAGCAATTGAAGGTTTAGGTGTGGTGCACGTGTGCGAGTGTGTGTGTGTGTGTGTGTGTGTGTGTACTTTCCCTCAAACTCAGCAATGATTAACTTCTGAGAAATATTCCAATCATAAGGACTATTGAGCTCAGCAAACTGATTGAACAAGTTCTAATTTTCACACTGCATTCTGCCACAACCTGAAAAGACTCAACACAGCCGTGGAAGTGGAGGGCACTTCAATGACACTATCTGCGGGCCTGATTAAAATGTTTCACTTTAACAAAGCCTTAGGACTACCCTTTGCAAAATACACATGCTAAAGCCATTACTTCGTTTGCGTCACCCTCCACGTCCTGCGCCTGATGTTGGCAAGCAAAGAAAAGTGACGAACCCAGCGATGTCTTTCCTCAAAATTCCTTCTGGGAATCTTTGAAAAGCATCTTATTTATGAAGTAAAACACTACAGTACACAACAATGACTCATCTTTAAAAGACAGAAACATAGTGACTCAAACATACACACATATAACACTGCCTGGACAAACTACACTTTATCTCTCCCTGCACTTACACAGCTACAGAAAGGCAACAGTTCTCAAATGCCTTATAGTAAATGCAATCAATGAGATCAAGATGAGAGGAAATCTTCAACACATAATCGAGAAACAGCACTGGTATAAGTGCTAGGAAATGTAGTAGAAATGCATGTGTGCCTTCAAATGAAGTGGAAACTGGCTGATCCTATTAAAGAGTGGCATTTAACAAAACATCTTGAGTACTGAGTGGATGCTTTTATCCACAGCTCTTTCCACAAACACACACACACACACACACACACACACACACACACACTTTGCTTCTTCAACATGGGCGGCACCAGTGGGAATGGAAACCCTAACCCTGGCAGTGTTAGTGCCCTGGTCCACCCACTGAGCAGCAACATTTGTACAGTAAATCGCCCTGTTTCGGTGTCTATTGTTTATGTCTAAGCAGTGATGAGCAATCTACTCGTGCAGCATATTTTGGCCAAATGTCAGTGAGTTGTTTGTTTGTTTTTGTATTTTTGTATTTTTTTTTTTTTTACTTTGAATTAATTCATTCATAAGGTAGCAGAAAAGGTCCATCAGACAATGGGCCTGCTTAGTGAGCTCTGCCAGCTGCACTTGATTAACCCCCCCACCCTTCAAGACACACACACACACACACACACACACACACACACACACACAGGCATCTACGGAAGCTTTTACCAGTGTTTTGTTGTGCCTGGCATAATAAACAAGACATGGGCAGAGTGGCTACATCATGTAATTTGTTATAAGATACATTACTCCATCTACTCAGATTGCTTTTAGTTGCCTAGGGTCACGGCATGGTTGGATATTACAGACTACTAAACGTATTTGTGTTAGTCTAAAACTGTCAAATGAAAGGGATCTGTGAAAAAATAAAGGTCCTGCTCCTCTTGAGAGAAACACCAAAACTGTCTGTATAAACAAGACAGAAGTGTTGCTGTTTCGTCCAGTCTTCTAATCAATGAATTGTACCCCTGACCATTTTGTTTACTCAAACCTAAAACTATCACATGTCACTTCTGGTGTCTTTTTCTAGTGTCCATTTCTTGTGTCTCCCCACTTAATATCGGATATTTTTAGAAATACGTTGCAAAATGTTCCCAGGTTACCTAAAAAAATGTATTCTAAAACCTGCATGGAGATGATATTCACTGCAAATACATTTTGAAGACTGTGCATTTTCTTCCTGTGGGTTGTTGGCAAAATGCTGTCTGCTACTCTAAACATCACCAGCATGATGTCATCTACATGTAAAAAACAAACATTGTTGATTCATGCATATTTGTAAAGATGTAACTTCCAAAGTATATGTGAAATGGGACTTGTTTTTGCACTAAGGGTTTTCAGCAGGGTGAAGGGGGGGTATTAGACTGTCCCACTTGGGAAAGTGTTTCCTCTCATTCCTGATAGCCGCCCATTCTCATCCACATTAACCTTCATGAATGAATCTAGTCAGAAAACGCATGAGCCGACAGAAAGTTCTCACCTGCAGCCTCCGTCTCCGGATGATCCCTGAATCATCCATGGCTCGTGTCCGGGCTCACACTTTCCGGAGAGTCTCGTGGCTCCTGCTTTTTCCAGGTGACGGTGGCACGGGCACAGGCTACCCCCCGCGTGGCTACGGGGCTGCTGGTCGATACCGCGAGAAAAGGGCTCTCGCGTGGCATTCACGGAGGCAGAGCACGGCCCGCACGGTCGCCAGTTCACTAAGCGTTTATCCCAGTAGCTGCATCCAACATCCTAACCAAGCAATGAGCAACCAATTAACTAAATGACTATAATTTAAAAGATTATTTGGTCAATGTGAGACACTACACGGCACAGATCCCAGGCAGCATTTCTCCTAATACCCTCTTTTTTTAAATAGTAATTGGCTTTCTAATAGAATCTGGGCAAAATTTGCTTGATCTTCCACCAGCATTATGGTGAATAATGAACCTACAAGACTAAATGTGGACTAACTTAGACTGTTTGGAAAGTGCCCTACCTCGCCTGACCCAGTTGACGCCCATGACGGCCCCTCTGCTCGTCCCAAGCCAAAATCCCATCCTGGCCGACTGACAGAGACTACTGACTAGGCTACTATCACTCTGGGAACTGCTGAATAAGCGAGAGGCTGCACTGACGGGGGGGTTGGGGGGGGCATCAGCGTGCTCTGAATGTGTTGCAGCCCAGCGGAGACAGATAGCGAGAAGACCACCCCCAAAGAGACCAAATCTCTCAGTCCAAAGGGTTATCACACAGGAGATGCGACCAAGAAGAAGTGAGAGGACATCTAATCCTTCTCCCCACCAACCCCTGTCCCGCTCTGTCAAAGCGTGTCACAGTGCAAACCAAGAAAGTAAGGTAATAACGTGAATATTAGAGGTAGGCGACTGGCTGCACTGTCCATTCAGCACCGGTCACAGCCGAAACTAGGCGATCCAACTAATACTGTCACCCTTTACGCAATGAGCTTGTGGCGGCAGTTTAGCGAAAGAAATCCTTTTACATGCCAAGATGTCAAGGCAGTAAGAGATAAGCTATGGGCTATCGCGTCCGACACAGTCTACGAGCTGGAAAAAGGCGACGCCAAAGCGACAGTGCATGCATGTACAGAGTTCAGAGCATGCACGGTGCATCTCAAAGTACCAAACACAGCAACACGACGGGTCCACGCGTCTCCCAAGCATCCGCGGATTGAACAAACAATCAAACAAGCACAAAGATCAATGGGAATCTACACGACGTGCTGCCTTTAATCCAACGCGATCTGGCGCAACTCTATACGTCCCCGAGATTAAAGCCGCACACATCGACAAACAAGGGACTCTCTTCGCCTTTTCGTCTTCTGGGAGGCACATTTCGCTCTTTTCCCGTGGCTTCGCAGGTGTGCTGTGGCTTTCTTAAAGGTGTCACTCCGTTATTACCATGATGTAACGTTGTTTATCTCGTTAAGAGGAAAAAAAACAGTTTGCCGTTTATTACATAGGCTACTCGCTCCATCCTCATCTCCTCTTCCACCCACTTCCTACTAAACAAAACCAAATGACGTTTTAACCCCTGAGCAACCAGAGGCTTTACGTCTCATGATCAAGGTTTTACGATTTGAGAGGTGGGATCTTTTCTTTCGTCCATGAAGTTTGAAAAGAAAATACACTTTAAGGCTGCAAAGTGATTGTGAAGTGAATATATCATATATCCTATCATTTCCAATTTCTTTGCTATGATTTGGACGTTTATAATTGTAAATATTATAGTCAGGGAGAGTGAAACCTCTTATGAAAATATAAATTCAACCATCATTCTTTCATTTCTCCTGATTTTAAACGCATATATTAATAGTAATATTAAAAGTACTCCTCTATTTGTGTGGGACCCCACAAAACAAGGATCCAAGTGACACAGTTTAATTGAGTTGTACTAAATTAATAGTCAACGTGGCCTGTTCCAAGGCTTCCGCTGCATCCCAATGAAAAAATAACATCACACTATGCATTATTCAGCAACACACCTGTCACACATGGGATTCACTGCCACATAATATTTCACAGCTGCGTGCCCCTCCAGTTACGTGCATCCCTGATCTAAATGTTAATGAATGAACACTGGCAGAAACACAAATCCCACCATGTTGATTTTCAAAGGAGAGCTCCTTGATAGATTAACTAAAACTGCGTAGCCACTGCAGATAGGACCTCAGCCAGATCAATTCAGCAGTCCCACCCCCACTGAGCCTGCTAACCCATGTAGATCTACCATCAATAAAGGGAATGCAAGTCCTTATCAGTACTAAAGGGAGATGCCATCCCTTTTCACCCCCTCACAAATCAACAGTGTGTTGGTGATTTAGCGTTGCAGGACTCTGAGATACACGGATTAGCTGGCATGGCAGGACAACAAGAGTGAGGAGCAAAGTCCATCGCCACTGTTCACACAATGTAATACGTTTGTCAGGATGATATTTCACTGTTAAACATTCTCACAAGTAAGAGAGTGACAGGCAGAGAGGGAGAGAGAAGGAGAGAGAGAGAGACAGGTCAAAGGTGGGTGGTGGGATGGATCAATGTGGGGAGAGAAGAGGCTAAGCAGCTGTTCCAGCTCTGGGACGGAGGCAGAGACAAGAGGGAGACTTAGTGGCTTTTAGCAGCGTGGCCTTAATGCTCTCTGTCTCTCAGAGCAGACTGAACTGGCAGGCTCAGACTCTCTCACCCCGGGATTTACTGCTGACAGATCACTCTGGGTTCAACCACTCCTCTTTGCCTCTCACTTTCTCACACATACATACATGTAGTCTCTTACAAACACCCCTTGCCTGGAAGTTTAACATTGATCTACAACCTTTCATTAAAAAATAAAAAAGCATGTTAATAGCTGAGTCAGAGGGCTCGCCAATACACTAGTGATGAAAAGTCCAATATTACACTGGTTTTCTATGGGAAAAACTAACCCTGAATTAGTTCTAATGCAACATTTTCATCAGATCTCACACAAGTACAGACAAATTATCATAATTATTATCATTATGGTTGTCAATGAGTTTTGGTGTCCCATGCTGTATGAGAGGCTTTCACACCCTGTTGAGTACAAAATTCTAGGGAGGAGGGGACTGAATGTCAGTAATTTTAGGGATTTTCTGGCAGGAAAGTGGTCAAACATAAGCGTACTGAATATCAATCCAATCCAAAAACATCTCAGCATTGGACCTCAAAAACCTGAATCGATCACACCCTAAACAAAGAAGTGGATTAAAATGGAGCCAGGGTTATAGCAGGATAATAAAACCAAATCTTCCAAAAAGAGAAGCCGTCAGTGAAAGCAGTGTTTCAAATGTAAATGTGCATCACTGCCGGCAGGTGGAAAATGATGTTTTGGAGGGTGACCCACTTACCAGCTTGTCTGACTACGCATTTAGCCTATGCTGCTTTCCTTATTAATATTAAATAATTAATGCAGGCACATGAATTTTACATCTTTTTTGTTCATTAGGTGGGGTTTAGAGCTCTTACAAGGCACAGTTTGCACAGACAAAGACATCTCCCCGTTGTCCCTGTGCAAAAGGCCCTAAAAATGATGTCAGCCCTTTTCAGAGGGTGCCCCAAGGGAGCTAACATCAGGTCAGCTCTCTGCAGCCAAAAGCTTGGCAAGGCTGGGATTTGGAGTATGACTGCTGCTTGCACGATCCCATTTCCCCTTCCAAATGTCCTGGTAAGCCTGTCTCACAAGCGCCACGTCAGCCCTCATCTCTTCACAGGCGGCAAGTGCCTCCCCCTGGGTTCGACTCCGCTGTGAGTATGTGTGTGTGTGTGTGTGTCCAGTGCAGGTGCCAGGGCAGGGTAATAAAAAGGAGTCAGCATTCCCCTAGTTGACACAAATAATAATCCAAGCATGCTATAAGAGAAAGTCTTCCCCAGTGACTAAGCAAACCAATCGCTGTTTGTGTGGTTGGTGAAGTCGATTTAATTTGTGTAGAACTCAGAACTAGTTTTTGTTTGTTTTGTTGTGTACACATTGTCTTGTAGCCTTCTCGCTGCTCTGACAGTGGCTTCACCGTCAGCACAAACTCTAAACAGCCATGACATTCACGGCGCTGTGCACTCTACACCTACAATGTACCATAACCATAACATACTGTTCTTTCCTTGTGTGCTCTGCCTTCACGTCGGCCCACCTGAGACTTCTCGTCCCCTTGCACCTCCTCCTTTAACCACCTCTCTCAGCCTCTCTCCTCTATGTTGGGTGTGGGGTGATCGACTATGGCATTTCTCTTGCAATCACACATATGCATCTGCCATTTTAGATACAGATTTTTAGGGGAAAATGTACGAGGCAGCAACAGTTTACTCATTTTATTTCCTTCATGTTTAATTTGGACATACTACCCACAGCTCCCAATCTTCTCCACCCACACTAAAAAATTCAGGCTCATGTTCAGTGTTATAATGTTTTTCTTCAAACAAGTGAAAAAATCTGCCAGTTGGATGAGATAATCCCACTTGTTTCAAAGGCAGTTTTAGGAATTTTTTAGGGAGCAGGTGTAAATGTGCTGAAACAAAGCTGAATAAGGCAGATCAGCCCGCACAATATCAAGAAAATGACAAGAAAATTCTTGATAAGCACTGGGAACATGTGGGATTAGCTCATCCCACTTGCAGATTTTTTCTACTTGTCTTAAGAAAAAACAAGATTTTTACACTAAATATGAAACTAAATGACTTGTTAAGTTTGACAGACCCATTGTTTTCCTTATTTCTTCTATCCATCCTCTGCCATTGCCTCCCCTTGTCTTGCACCTCCACTTCCACCCTCCTTGCTGAATCCCCGCCACCTCCCATCTCCTCCTGTCTGTCTGCCCCCACCTCCTCCTTGTTCTAGTCCTGTCTGGAAGTGGGTCACAGACTACAGCTGTGCTAAAAGCCTGGTCTGGGAAGAGAAGCTTCTCTAAATAAAACACCACACGACCAGTGGTCTCGGGGGTGCCCCGTCATACATGCATAAAACTAACTAAGATGGAGAGGCGAGGGGAGGGAGTTCAAGGGAGAGAGAGATAACACACATGCAGCTTGATCGGTTAAGTGGCTTTCTGCCCTTGTTGCTTCTGTTCAGTGCAGACAGACAGAACACAGTTTCCGCTGGCATTTGATATAACACAATACCAGCGCTTTTGTTTATAAAATGTCCAAGTGGTGTGAATAGAAACACTCCCTTTGGAGCATTTTGTACAGTAAAGTATATTTTATCATGTAACCTAGAAAGTAGTCTGGCACTTTTGTTCTAAGATACGTCCATACCATATTTATTTACCCTGAATGTACAAAATGCCTGGGACCTCTTACTGATATTGAGTTGCAGTCCATTTTGCACAATTCACATCTCATGTCTCAAATCCCTCTCTAATTCATCTGCTTCTCTTTACATCTGCTCCTCTGCGACTGCTATAGACATAATAATAAAAAATCAGTGAGGGATAAGGGCTTTGAAAGGAGGTGAAAAGGGAATCTTGTCTCTGATAAAAACATACAGCGAGCACTGCTACATATTGAAAAGGACTGAAGACATATGGGTGCCCTCACTGCAGGAATATATGGAGACGGTGTAATACTTAATTCCCGTGATTATCATGGAGTGTCACCTTCACAGCTGTGGTAGATAACTGAAAAAAAGCTGGAGTCATTTCCTCTTCTGTCACCATCTCATTGCTTTTCAGCAGCAGCAGCAGCAGCACCACAACCGGCAACATCATGTTGTGAATGGCTTTTTTAGTCTGCATGCACTTGCCTATTTTGTGTAATTTTCACACATTGGGTGCATCCAGCAGAAATCGCACAGGTAAACTATAGCGTTTTTTGCATAATATATAGCCAATTATTGCCTCCTCCATGTGAAAAAGGGTTTTGTGAAGATAGGACCTTGCCAAAATATGAATAAAAAAATGCAGATTGTAATGTATGCTGAAAAATCAAACATTTACAGGTGTATGGTAAAAATGTATGACAAAATCAAAACTCATTTCCACTTAAACCTAATGTTATGGAAGCAATATACTGCAACTTTTATTTGCCGGGGGGGAAAAATATCAGTTTCCACTATGGGGCAGTAGAGACACACTGTGGAAGTTATCGGCTATTACAATTAACACGAGCCGCCATCTGTTGCAGGGGAGAAGAAAAACGATGCCAGGGCTCCCAAAGGAGCTTGGCAAGAATCACTTAATCTCTGGGGAGACCAGGGATAACATGGATGAATTTTACTTACTATTGATCAGCGAGTAAGACGCAGCTTTTGGACGGGACACCATGCGACCACACATTATTCAGCTGGTCACGCAGAACAGAAGGACCTGATGATGGCCTGCTAATGAGAAACTTTTTGAATTATCATTAAATCTAAAGTCCACTTTCCTCAGAAAAAAAGGATGCTGTTATACAATCAGTGACAAAACTAGTTTGAAATGCCAAGTCAAGAAATATCCACAGTAATTCATTAAGAAGTCTTGAAAAATCGATGGAGATGATGACATTTAAACAGTAAATTTTACCATCTGGTAATTTCACAAAGACAGTGAAGGCTACTTCCAACTTGGTGCTCAACAGATCAGTTCCAGAAACATAATCCTGATTTCTTTTTCTTTTTTTTTTCACTATAGCTATTTCAAACTGCACTTTGGACAACTGCAGCACATAAACACCACCATGGGGAATAGTAGTATTTTAAAAATATGAGTGTCTGTGTGGATACATAACTGCCTTCAGCCTTGCCAATCATTAGATCCGGAAACTTTAAATCCATGACCCTAATCACCTGCCAATTTGCCCTGCAATGTGGAGGCAACTGCAAACCTGTTATTTAAACATGGATAATGTCATGTAGCCTTCATATTCACACCAAAAAACAATATTGTCTAGCCTCCTGTGAGTCATACAAGGTTCTGTTTTTTTTTTTCATTGATTATAAACATCACTGAGTGGGAATGACTCAAGAAAGGAATAAAAAAAAAAAGGGTCAGATCATTCAGAATATAACATTTCATTTCTTTGAATGTTCTCTGACTCACTGTTTAAGCTTCGAGTATCATCACAACTACCCTAACACGTTCATTCATTCATCGACGCTTTGTGTATGTGAGGCAAATGAACAAGCGCTATCCTATTTATAGAATTAGGAATTACACAGACAACGTAAAAGGGAACAGGGACTGTCTGCAGTGTCTGCCACAGGGATTAGAGGCCTGCTGACCCGTGCGGTGACCTGGGTTATTCCTGGTGTGACTGCGCTGTCCTTGGTGCTGAAAACACTCCCCGCTAAACTGCACACTTTTGAGGGAAAATGTCGCTCCGTTCAAGAACTGTTATCATTACATGGATGGTATCCTTTTCTTTTGGCCTCAAGATTGCCCATAAAATGTTTGTGAAGACAGATGTCAGAAGCCAGAAACACGCAGTTCACTGCATGCTGTATCGGCTACGGCTGACACATAGTTCATAAGAAAATTATTTTGCAGATTCATTGTCTATTAATTTGAGTTTTTTCAAAGTAAATAGAAAAGCTGCTGATGGAAAAAAGCAGTACATTCCCTGACTGTAGTGGCATGTCTATAGAATACGCAATTAAAAAAAAAATAAAATAAAATAAAAACTCCTTGAATTAAGAAAAAAAACATGAAACCTACAAAACCCTTCACATAGTTTTAGTTAGAAATGTCAAATGCTGTGGGCTCACTGTAGACAGATGACTGCAATTAATTTGGAATATACCATAATTACCATTATGAATGATGTATGAAAGAATAATTTAGATTGTTACCAATTGTTACTATATTATTTATTAGAATATACTTAACTTCTTTTTTAGGCAGTAGACATGTACAGTAATAAGAAAGTAATTTTGCAGGTTGTAACTTTGAGCTAAACTTCAGAATCAGATTTTTTCTGTAATAATGTAATCCCTTGTGCCCTGCTCTAAGTCGAATGATCTTTTATGTCTCTATTCAGCTCTGTTCTCTTGATTCTGCCAATCAAAACTATTGTATATACTGGATGTTGGTGATACAAATCACATTTAAGTCCGCAAATTAAGCAATTTCTATTACCTCTCCTCTGGCAGGTCTCCTGGATTTAATTTTAGCTGTAATGAATGGAAACTACCTGCCAGTAATTCAGCTTGATGTAATCTGCTTCACCGAAGTTGCACCTTAACGTCACCTTGATCCTGTCTAGTAAGACGTTTCATTTCATTCGGTTAACAAAGGTACCACTTTTACACATTATCAGTGTTTGACCTTACATTACATTACATTCGATGGCAAATGACTTTTTTTTTTTTTCCAATTTTTATCTTTCAGACATGTGGTTGAAATATCAAAAGTGTAGCGTGTGCACAGAACTAAAGAAACTGCATGAATTCAGAGCCTCCGTTCTATTATGAAGAATGAGGAAATCAACTGGCATTTATGTTCAAGTGCGGGAACATTTGTCAACGAGTGTGTGGAAATGCACTCTGCAAAACTAAACTTCATGACAGGCAGAGAGGCATCACGGCATCATGTTTATCATGACGACGGTGGTTTATGTCCAGTGCTAATTGTATGTTTATGTTTGTATGTTGCAAGCCTCTTTCCCATAACCTCTCCATTCAGCCTCTGAGGGACAATGAAAGGGTGATCTAATGGAATTAAAAGAGGAAGTCTTTAAACGGGAGAAGATCTCGGATTAGCCCTCTCCTGCCATGGGCTATCTATGTACAATCCTATTGACACAGCGGAGACGGGGCCACTCTGGAGCATATGACGTGAGCCTTGGGAACATTATAAAGGGATGTACAGAAGGAGGGATCAAGGCCAGAACAGGACAGGACACAACAGATGAAACACAGCTACATGTCGGCCAGGTCAGAGAGATACAGACACATCCTGCTGAGGCTGCACCAGTCCTGCTGAAAACCCAAGGCCTAATCTCCCGTGGCGAGCCTGTGGATTTTGCCTTCAGCCCCCTGCATCACAGGACTGTAACCATGGAGTCTGCAGCCCAGACGGTAACCACCACAGCCTCCAACAGAGACTCTTTACCCAGGAGGGTTTTGAGAGCTGCGCCCAGGGGAGCCTCATCTCACTTTGTAAGGAGCTCCATCATGATTCTGTCTTCATTTGCTGTCTCCACCTTGGTTATGAACTGTGGGAAGAATATCCAGGAGTCCAGACACAAGTCCAGCGAGAACTAGTGGACAGATGGATATGCCTTGAATGTATCTTGTGTTTCACATAACTTTTATTGAGCCTGGGACATCAGATTCTCTTTGGAAAAGTGCTGTTATGGTTTATACGATGGCTGCCCCCACATAGCCAGTCATTATTTACGTTCCTGCATTTACATACAACCTGTGTCTTCTCATCATACGGAAGAGTTACCTGTGTGTTGTCAGTTGCTACCCCAAGTAAAAGACCTCATGATGCAGAGGAGGATGGGCCTCTCGTGTGAGACAGAGCAACAGGAGTTCACTCTTGAGACTGCCTCATATCTTGGAAGGTATCTGGTAGCCACATAAAGACTGATGCAATTTAATGCTAAATGTGCCTTTTAAGGCGATGCAGATTACACTGTAGTCAGTGAGTATTTACTGAAGGCAACAGTGACTAGCAGTGTTGAAAACAGCTGGGAATGACGAGTAAAATCTTGAAGATGTTTTAGCTGGAAATGTCAAATGCTGGTGCCTCACTGAGGACTAGATTGGTAAACCAGACTCAGCAATTTAGGAGACACAGCAAGATGGAAAAGCATCACTTATACACAATGGTCTATGTGTTGTAGTCTTAACTGTGTAATAGTCAACCCAAGAGGAACCGTGATCTCCCGTCTTTGTGGAACAATCTGTTCTGGGTTGTCATTTAGACTGAATCAAGTTGTACTCAGTTGTACTTCTGTAGCCGCCACGCTGTGGCAGACATGCTGTATACCATCAAGCTGACATTTGTAAAAGGGCTGTGTTGAGGACTGATAAAGACACAAACAAAGGCACTCCACTGAAGTGGACTGAAAGGCCATTTCAAATGTGCATGTGTATTTTTGTCACAACCACCACCAGAGGGCAGTACTGAAATTCAAGACAGCAGCACTGCAGCTCATTCCATCAGCGCCCTTTGTGCTTGTGTAATCACGGTATAATTTTTGAAAAAGTGCTACAAGACAGACAAATATGCATTTTGAAAAAATGTTTCTTCTATATATATAAAAAAACATGTACAAAGAAGACAAATGACGGTAGACAGCCATTCAAGTTCGCACTGGTGATACAAACAGCACACTTTTATCAGCATTTACAACTTTTGTGAGCAAAGTCCATCCACATCTGTGACTAAAACTCTGTTTGGCTGTACATGGAAATCTCATGATGAGTTTACTGAGTTTATGTGAGTGTGCACATCTTGTAATGTGTCTCACAGTGCGTCCAAGCTGTGCAGCCTCCGCTCTGTGAAGAAGCGGTGTGTCTGGTGGGTGGAGCTCTGGTCGTTACCTCCTGCTGCCCGGCTGAAGTAGGACAACATGGACTTGTTGTTCTGCCGCGCAGCTGCCTTCTCCCCATCTTCTTCATCATCATCCCTGAGGACACGGGTTACAAAACAAGACTGATTTTACACTAAGGGTTATTTCTGCCACATCCTGAGGTGGGAGCTGGAAACCAAAGGAGTAATTTTATATATAACATTCTAACCAGTACAAACGCGAGACCGTACACCTGCAAAACATTTCTGTCAATTTTTTTGGCTTCTACAGACAAAAAGCTGCTGAATATTTTTTCTAAATAAATACTGTTCTCTACCAATTATTTGTTTCAAGTTAATAAAAGCTGTTAACTTGAAACTGCTAAATGCACATTTTCACAAACAGACCTCAAGTGCCTGAGCCAGAAATATTATTTTTTAAACAAGACCTTAAAGGGTATTCAATTTTAATTCCTTCCCTCCTATGTCAAGCTTCTTTATCGACCCAAGGACTCTGTGGTCAAAATAAAAAAGAAACTGTAGTCTCCTTACCAGTGGACAGTGGCAGCCTTCCCATCCAGCAGGGTCTGAGCAGTGCTCCAGCTGAAGCGGACAAACTGCGGATAACCAAACACAGGGTCCAGGTACTTCAGCAGCCACGCTTTAGTCTTGGGGTCTGAAAACGGAAAGGAACAGGAGGGAAGTCAAAATAGCAACCACATTTCCTGTCAGTGTATCTAATACTCATCAGTTCTTATATGTACACTTTTTTACAGTAAAGCTCTCTAGTCTTCCTTGAGTTGTAGGAAACATTATTACACTTCTGTCAGCATGACATAACTGTCAATAGGGAGGAAACAGACAGTGAAATTAGGAGTTGGAGAAGAGCTATACATTAAATATGTTTCAGATGTTACCATTGGGGTATCCTGAGCCGTAGTCTGTGTCAACGTCTCCCAGGTCCTCCATAAAATTCCAGCCTTTCACAGCGTGATCTCTGGCCACCTGATCAGCACAGAACAAAGCCACAGACAGAGATCAAAGTGTGTCTCATGATGGCCCCTTTGGGCTGAAATGTCACTTTATATAAATGAAAGTTTAAAAGGGAGAGAAAGCACCACCGTTGAATTGCAAAAGAGCTTAAACTGTGGACATCTGACATCTGGCTAGATTTATACACAAGACTATAAATAACAAAAGACTTCCAGTTACATGGTTGCTCTGTATAGTTTCACTGTGGAAAACTGGCCTCAGGTCACCACTTCTGCTCTGAAATGAATCCATGAATGAATAACCACCAACAACCAACTCTACCAGCTTAGATGAAAGTGAGCAATCACGTAAATATGCTGCTTCTCATGCATGTCTTGGCTTTACATCAAAGAAAACACCTCTGAAACCAAGAAAAGACTTGATTTTACTGTACAATTGCTCTGGCTCACATGTTCACCATTCAGATATAGAAGTAAAAGGGACCCAGGGTGAACTAGCAAATTTCTGAGCAAGTTAAAGATCGTTAGCGTGAGACAGAATGAAACAAACACAGGGCAGAGAAACCGTAATAATTATGAATGTGATTGGCACTGGAAAAGTGACACACAAAAGAGGTTTGATTTTATGACTGCCCCTCACCTTGGCACAGATACTGGCAGCGCTGACAATGGGGAAGAGGGAGTCAGCCTTTGGCCGCACTGTCACCTCCAAGCCTGGGAACCGCTGGGAGAGCTTTTCTTGGTACTTTTCTGCAGGGCCGACTGTGTCCACAAATACCTGCAGGACAACAAGACACAAAGACAGACAAATGGAAGAAGGCAAACTTAGGAGGACAAGGACAAAGAAACTGGGGGAGGACAATGGCAAATAAGATAAAGCGATGTAAAAATGAGGTTGGGCTCACTACTGGGCTTACTGTGCCAACAGAGAACATTATTTGTTCTATAAAAAAAAAAAAAGTTTCAACTTAGATTCTGTTAGATCACCACAACATCAGGTCATTTTTTTTTTTTTTTTGATAAATAATCATGAATGAAATAATTGAAACTATTTCATATCAATTCAAGTCAGAGTGATTCATTCAACTTATTTGCTTTAGCAGATCAATTCAGTGGATCTGTCAGAATTTATAATCCATAACTATAAATAAAAAACTATAAAACTATAAAAATGTATAAATATTCTTTGGGAGCCAATAATATACCTCGCCTAACACCGTGCATAGTGACAATTATATTTTTATCAGAATTTAAGACACAACACAAGACAATACTTCAAATTTATGATCATATTGATTTATAGATATTAATTACTTGTCTCTATACCTCCTTTAGCTGCACCCCGCTGTCCAGGGCATACTGTACTAGACCAATTGCTGCATCGTGTGAAAGGGAGTTCAGGTTGTATTTCGCCCTAAAGAAAGCAGATACTTTGTTAGTATTGTGAAAACAACTTGACATATGGATATTAAACTAAGAAAGCCAAGTGGGTGTCCATGTGCATGACGCTATTTGAGTGAAGACACCTCTGTAACATGCTGGTGGAGATGGTGTTGGGTGAGAGAATCTGCAGAGCCCAGCCGACAAAACTTCTGGCCTCATCCAGTTTCTGAAAGAGATTCTCTCTTTCTGCCTCGGTTAGTGTCTTCGAATCTGTCCAGGGAAAACAAACCATTTTAGTTTGTAAATCTAATACCGTAATAAAACCAGTGATGCAATGGAGGCTTGTTTTATTTGCTGCTACATCACAGAACCCAGCCATGTTTATTATTATGTTGTTTATTATGTAGATTAACCAGGATGATGTATTTTAAAATTGCTGCCGAGAGAGTGAGTGCAGTTTCCTCCTCTGATCACTCCCTGTGTGTTGGGATTACCTGCAACTTTCAAATCCTTCAGCTCCTCTTTTTTGGAAACCGGACAGTAACATATTCCATAAACCATGGGGCCTGGTTCACACACACACACACACACACACACACACACACACACACACACACACACACACACACACACACACACACACAAAGAGTAAAATCAAACATGCTTATTTTTATTAAGACATAACACATGCTGCACAGTGCAGCTGAGTGCTGGCACGCTTAAAGCTGCACTCAGGTTGTGGTGGTAAATCAAAAATTCTTTTCAATGAACAATGACAGTAAAATCTGATGACACTGAGGTTGGCTGCAACTGCAGAAGCTGCACATTGACGGCTAATATGACTCGATGTTGAGCCGGTCAAAACCCAAAGGCAAAAAAACTACACTATTATGACATCTAGAAATACAGTCAATGATGATCATCTTTTGACTTTCTAATTCGTTTTAGTCACAAATGACCCATTTTTCCATCTCGAATACAATGTGACCTACCTAAATCTACAGCTGTGTAGAAGCGGCAAAATGTGCTTATACTTACAGTGGGACGTTTTTTTCTTATGATCTTGACAGCCTAAAGAAAACTGTTCCCATAATTACCAAATGAAACCTTTGCTGTCTAGAGCATATTGCAGGTTAAATTTTTTACAAAATTTATACGTAACATTGTGTGAAAATGACCATGTGAACGGTTAATGCAGGATTTCATATGTTTTACAAGATATTAGGGCACGTATTCAGAGGAAAAAGTGGCCGTTTTGAGCAAAGCTCCAAAAAACGCTCTTTTTTTCAACATCGCGTCATATGACGTAACAAGAGGGAGTCGGTCTCCTCAGCTCTGCTCCAGCTCAGTGCGCAGCAGTAGGTGGTTGTGAGTCTGAGCGGTCTTGGTCTAATGAGTTGGTCTGTTTTCAGTAGTTTTACATAGCATTTATTTATCATCATCATGGTAAATTATTGTGTTTGTGCTAGCTGCACAAACTCCAACCTGTCAAGACGTCGACTCCGCCGTTTTCGAGGAGAGAAACTCAGTGCGACCATAAATGACAGCAAAACACACGCTCACACTGAGCTTAAATGAAACAGGTTCACATAAATTAGATAAATAACATTTTTAAAAAAACAGGCCCTATTGCGTTTTGTTGTCATTTATGA
This sequence comes from Myripristis murdjan, assembly GCF_902150065.1. Lineage (NCBI taxonomy): Eukaryota > Metazoa > Chordata > Actinopteri > Holocentriformes > Holocentridae > Myripristis > Myripristis murdjan. Next base: position 16,141,658 of record NC_043980.1, read on the forward strand.
TTGAGCTGAGTTTCTCTCCTCTCCTCTGTTTGACCGCGGGCAGAGCTGAGCCTCCGTGTGTCTCCACGGAGCGAAGCAGAGCAGAGACAGTGAACCGGGTTGGGTTGACAACAACTACACTCTTTACTTTACTGTAAAGGGCTGCTCACACAGGGCAGTCACATTACCTAAAGCGATCGCCCCGGGAATGCACGTCATCACGTTGAAATACGACAACAGGCATGGTCCGATATCATCATAAATCGATATAGTTCAAATACATTCATCATGTCTTCCTTTTAGCTAAAAGACGTTTTTGTTTCTCTTAATCAGACATGGGATGTTTATTTACCTTGACAGTTTCGGGGGTAACTTCCTTCTTCAGAAAGCGTCCGACTGACAGCCGGAGCGGCACCTGTCAGATCGGCAGACCGGGTGCCGCGGACCGGGGGAGCGCGGTGCCGGAGCGGCATGTCAGCTGGCTGCTACTTTAAACCGGGTGGTGGCGCACACCGGCCGGCCCACCTGATGGCAGCCGGCACCGCGCACACCCGGTCAGGTCTGCCGGATCTGACAGGTGCGCGGCGCACACAGACTGCCATAACAACTTTTGTTTATACGCGGCTGCAGCAGCACGACAGCGACAGACGACAAGGCGGGGGCTTTAAAATCAGTATCATTTATCAGGAAGCTGTTTATCTCTCTCCTGCGGTACCGGTAAAGCACTATACGACGCAGTGCGGAGTTACATTATGCAGTGCGAAATACGACTGATAGAAGCTCATTAGTTTCCGTTATAGGTAAGTATCAATACTCCTGCTGGTATTAGACGATCATTACTAGTTATAGCCTGATACGTGATAGCAAACTTTACAGTGTTGTGATGTGAACACAGTGTTAGATAACGCTTGCTAACGTTCATAGATAAATGCGTATATATACGAATCTACAAGCTAACCCAGGTCACTGACCAACACACCTGCCCGGTCCTCCGCTGGTTCTCCTCGCACCGCAGCTGAATCTCTCTGTCCGTTATTTCTTCTGACCCTGGTCTGTTCCTGGTCTCTTTGACGCCTAACAGGCTCGTAATTATAAGGCTGTGCTCCGTCATATTGATATGAATACACATTCACAGCCTCTTCAGTGTCACAACTAGCATTAAGATCCATTATATTCCTATTGTTCAAATTGACCGCACTCCCTCTTCCTACGTCACTTCCGGTTTAGCTTTTTCAGATGCGGAAGTAAAATTCTGCCACAAAAACAACTCCAGAGGTCACTGTAGAATATATATATGCATATTTCAATGAAAATTCAGTTCCCACATCATTTTCCTACACATTGATTCACTGGGGTCTCCAACCTGCAATATGCTCTTTAAGCATTTTTGCTTTGTAAATTATGAGCCAACACAAAAGACAAAATGGGAAATATCTAATTAAACAACAGAATCAATGCTTTCAGGGAAACAAACTTTTCACACGGGAAGATCTAAACTGATTTAAACATGTGATTTTAGAGCAGCAGTCGATGAGACAGTGGGTTACTGCGCTTCTTCCTGAAGCCTGTATTTTGGAGAGCAGGTGAAACAGCATCATACCCAGCACAGGCCCCCTGCCCGCCTCGTCGATGCCCAGGCAGCAGTCCTCCGTCCTGCAGATCTGAGGGATTTCAGAGACCAGACGGCAGCTGACGGAGTTGTCTGCTTCAAACTCACCGAGGTCCATGACTGCTGCGCTGAAAAAACAAACAAACAAACAAACAGGACAACAACAGCAGATTGACTCTTTCTCGTCTCAGCAAAGTTTTGGACCAATTTTCGTAAACTACACAATACTCACACCTATCTAAATAGACGGTTAGCTAGTGTTTTCCTGCTTACCAGCTAGATTAACGTCACAGTTTACCATAGATACATATATAGATATACGACTGTTTACTTTAGCAAACTTTAGCTAATGCTAAACGTAAGATAATTCCGCTCAAAGCCAGCATAAACGCTTGAAACCAAACTCGTGCTAATGTTTGAGTATACTGTTTGACCTGTGTCTGCAAGTAAATACCTGTCAGGTGTGTGTTTTTGTGGATAAAACAGCAGAAAGTTCAGCCTCAGCGCTCAGGATGTAGCTCTCCTCTCTTCGTGCTGTGTTTCTAGCTGCTGTGGATTTGGCGCCCTAGGAATGGCGTCACAGCGCAGGGCCTTCTGGGATATGTAGTTCATGATCAGCTCTGTATGGCATGGTGGTTTAATTTGGTTTGTTTACACATATAAGAAACTTTATAAAATATACTAAATAAAATAAGCATGATTTGTATGTGCCATAGCAATAATTGAAAGGAAAAGACAGAGAAACTTAATGTAGCACTGCGCTTTGGCAACAGTGCATCTCATAAATGCCTATTAATATTTATTTCCCAAGTAAGTCTGAGTCCTAAGACACTCACAAAACACACACATGCACGTATAGACACACATCAAGAACACACACTCATAACACATGCAGGTACACTCACCCTATCATTAACAGACAGAGTATACACTCATGTGGCATGGCTTATAGTTTCCATAAGACAAGAAAGATAAAAGACAGTATGTATAAACAATTTGAAAAAAAAGGTAAAAGTAGCAGTATTCAGAACATGCCATTTTAAATAGACAGTTCATTACGATATGTATAATTATATGTAAATATGTCATGAAAAATTGGTAGTAGTATGTGTTTGTTTGTTTTTTACTTTCAGTTAGGCCCACAGTCTCCTCCAGCTTGGGCCACCAGCATTCCCATTTCTCCCCCAGTTGCCACACTACAGCAGAACCACACCACACACATGTCAGCCTGGCACCCAAATTTTGGATATTGTGACCAGGGATGTGCGATACATTAATTCACTGATTGTGACGTTGGACTAAATAGGATTGTTTGAGATTTTGGATATCGTAACACTGTGATATGGATTTGACTTCTGTCTTTTTGTGGTTTTAAAGATTGCATTACACAAAAAGGATGCAGTTTTCCAATTACAAGATTGTTCCAGCCTCTGTCTGCTTGGTCATCATAACCACGTTATGACTGTTAAGAGAAAAAAATTGTTATGAAAGCACCAGTAGTCACCCCGCAGTCAAATGTTTTGTAATGCTTGATTTTTTCCCCCATATCAGCGAGTTAATTGTGACTCCTTGTTTTGCATCACTCTCAATCCCATTCCAAGGAGCCGTGCATCTCTTTACCAGACAGGATGAGTTTACACTGTGACTCGCTGTGCACCCGGGTCAAAAAACTGCAGGCTGAGATACCGCTGACGATGAAGGTGTGGAAGGCACCTTAGGTGGAGAGGAGAGGGGGAAGTGAGGGAAGGCCATGTACAAAAGTCCAAGTGTGTACAAGTTACTGAGCTGAAATTGGCCTTGCCTCTGGCCCTTTACACCCACTCCATGCTCTCTCTCTCCCTCTCTCTCTCTCTCTCTCTCTCTCTCTCTCTCTCTCTCTCTCTTTCTCTCACTGAATGGCTCTCTTTGTCTCACTCAGTAACACGCAGTCCCCAGCCGATTAAATGTGGAGAATTAGTAGTCAATTTTAGCCTACCAAACACACAAACACACTAAACAGCTTAGGTTGGTGGGGCGCTGATCGTGTTGTTATTACAGTTCACACGTCAGCAGCTTTTTTTTTTTTTTCCTTTATTTTTTCCTCCTCTTGATTCACCAAACGAACATAACTTGCTTCAACTTACCAACTTCACCAAGTGTTGCCTCTTTTGGAGCTGCAGCAGTAATACCATTACAAAGAATTTTATAAATAAATTGATTTTAATAGATGACAACATCAATAATATTTCAACATTGCTTTTTCTTGTAAGGAAGCAAAATACTCAGCGAATGTATAGCAAACACTTTACAAAACTATCCAGAATTATACAAAACAGAGGAAGCAAAGGTATGACACAAAATGCATTATTACTTACATAAAAATAACTACATGGTAAGAGGGTCAGTATAAAATGATACAGTATGCATCATGTAATAAAAGTAAAGCCTGTGGTAATGACCATTATTCACATTGCTGAAGAGGAAGAGGGTGACATGGACACAATATGGGAAACACTATAAAGAAGAAAACATGCTTTTGGCCTACATGGAGTGCAGAATTGTAGTACATGTGATTCTAATCCTTAAGTAGGACCCAAAGCTGGCCAATTATCTCAGGAGATTTGGTTAAGACTTTGTACTAATAGATTTTACCTCAGTAATTGGACAAATCAAATGTAATGCAACAAAGAGGTATACACTTAAAAAGCATGGAAAAAAGAAGTCCAGTGACTAAACTGAAGGTTTAGTGCTATGAATTTTTTTAATACCTTCAGCATTACTTGATCAGGTACCCAGGATAGTATTTCTCTATTACTATTGGCACAATATGAACAGAGTTGAGGTAATGTGTCCAAAACTGAGCGATATGTATGTAAGCTGAAATGTCTCTTAAGAGTCCTCTTTCCCTCTCTTTTTCCTTTTTTTCCCCTTAAATGTTTGTTCAGTTCAATGAAGTCAGTGAAAAGATGGACATCGGACAAGACTGCGTTTACTACAGATAAAGAAGGAAACTTGAGTTACAACTATCCTTATCTGGCCATTGAAACAAACCCAGTGAACATTATTTGGAAACAAAACACTTTTCCCAAAGCAGTGGTGCAGATGTATAAGTGTAATATCAAATCAGTCATGATAAAAGTTACACCCTAGGATGTCAACAACAAACAACAACAACAATAAACTTACTACTCATATAAAATAACACTATGACGTCAAAAACATCTCCTTTAGTTTGGTTAATAAAATCTGATTATGTCAGTCTAAACCCATCGCTTCTGGGTCATATCAGAGTCATTCATCAATCCAATGTCGTTTCAGCTTCAATGTGCGAAATGTCACTTACCTATCACTTGTATACACACTTGCTGTACATCTCAACCCATACACTTAAGATGGCACACATTTGTTAAGATTTATTTATTGTGATTGGCTATTGACCGTTGATTCACACTTTGTAATATGTGTGTGTGTGTATGTGGCTGTTTTCAGAGTAACTGTGTAAGGCCCCACGATGCATCTTGCATTACATTGGCTAACCAAGTATAAACTTCTCATGTAACATCAATATGGCACGGGCACACACATGTATACAAATACGCATGCTCGCTCACATATTCTCAAACACACACGCGCGCGCGCACACACACACACACACACACACACACAGTTGCACGCTTCGCATATTTCCCTCGGCACGGCTCGTCTCCTTCAAGGTCTTGTGAGTGTGGTGTAGACGGGCTGCTCCCAGTGTGTGGGACTGTGGGAGCCGGCCACGCTGGAGGGGTCTCCTATGGTGGTGTACAGGGGCCTCTGTGTGGGGCCCATGTAGGAGAAGGCTGAGTACAGCCCAGGGGCCTGGCTGGAGTGGGCATAGTACGCCCCGGGTGCCTGGTGCTCTCCGTACTCAAACTGCGCCCTGGAGGCCAGAGAGGGGAAAGCGGAGCCGTAGTGAGGGAGGCTGAGTGGGGTGTAGGTGACATGGGTGCCTGAGGAGGGGGAGGACGAGGTCTCGGCGTAGTGGCTCCCAGACGCCGACTCACTCTTGATCTGGGCCTTTGAGGGGTCTGAGGAAGACGGTGAGGCCTGAGGCTGTTGCTGTTGTTTGGAGAGCCAGGCGGAGTGCCCACTGGCGGCGGCCAGAGCGTAGGCATATGATGAGGCAGAGGATCCGGCTGCAGAGGCGCTGGTTCCACTCTGTGGGTGGCCGTTTGGCGGAAGGTACTGGTCGAACTCGTTCACATCAAAGGGCTCAATATTGGACATCACCTCGTGGCTAATTTCGCCAATGTCCATGGTGCCAAAGTCGATATGGGGTTTGGCACTCGATGATGAGGGGCCACCAGATCCCCCTTCTGCTCCCACCCCCAGGGCTCCTCTAGACGCCCCTGATCCACCGCCTGCTCCTCCTCCCCCCTCCCTCTTTGCCTCTGCCAGTTTCCCAGATTGGAGCTCTGTCTTTGGGGTGGTGGGGGGCGTGGGCGGGCTGTGACCCTGACCTAGAAAGAGTAAATAAATGGACAGCTGGTCAGGTGAGCTGTCAAATCAGAGGTCAAATCAGAGCCACTCCAGAATAATTTGTTCATTGTGCATTTCAGATTAGATTTTCAGTGTTAAAAACCTGTAACCTGTTTGTTTGTAATGACATTTTTGCGACTAAATCTCTTTTCAGCAGGTTCAATACAAGCTAGACTAGCGAGACCAAGAGTGAAACCTCTGAGCTGCCTACCAGCAGGATGGTGATGGTGATGGTGGTGGTGGTGCAGGTCACCCAGGGGAGACCCAGCCCCACCATTATGCTCCAGGTGCAGGGTCTTGTAGTGTGACTGGGAGTGGCTGGCCTCCCCTTCCCCCTGGTTGTCGGACTCACTGGTAGGCCCAAGTTTGCCGTTCTTGCGTCTTCGGGGCTGGTACTTGTACTCAGGGTAGTCCTTCTTGTGCTGTTTCCTCAACCTCTCTGCCTCCTCGATGAATGGCCTCTTGTCGTTCTCATTCAGCAGCCTGGGGGGAGAAAAACAGGGAGTGATTTAGGCTTACAGGCATACCATTTTAATGTGAAACTATTTCCTCAGACAATGATGTTTACATTAAATGTTAAATTAATGTTTGCTGGATATGATATCAACAGGTAAATCCAGGGATGTAACTAAACTAATATAGACTCAGTCATGTTTTAGGCATAGGTATAAATCTTAATAATGTAAATTACACATCATAGTAAGCAATGTACAACTGAAGTGTTATATTATTTTAAGGAAATATTTTTCTCCAAATTATCTGGTGTTTATATTGGGAGTTGTTTGCTTTATGATGATCACAGCCTGGAAACCAAAGTTTTCCCCCTTTTTCATTTATGGGTACTCTATGTTCCTGTTTATCATCACGCACAAACGATACAGGAAATGTACCAGTGTATGGCCCCAGTGTTTTTTCTTTTTCTTTTTTTCGGTTAGACGCTCTTCATACAGACCTCCACAGTTTGCCGAGGGTCTTGCTGAGCTCGGCGTTGTGCAGATGAGGGTACTGGTCAGCCAGTTTCCTCCTCGCCGCCTGCGCCCACACCATGAAGGCGTTCATGGGCCTTTTGACGTGCGGCTTACTCTTGGTCCCGTTGTTAACGCGCACCGGCATGGGCACAAGTGTCCAGTCATACCCGTCGAGCACCTGGCTGACTGCCTCCCGGATGCCGATGGGGAAGCGGTCGTCTTCCTCCTCTGATTTGGGTCTGCCTCTTCCTCCTTCGTCTCCGCCGCCGTCCGCGACGCAGAGCGCGGTCAGCTGCTGCGGCGGCCCGGCCAGAGGGGAGTCATGGCCGCCTGGCGCACCGGGGTGCGTCGGTGACAGCGAGTGGCCGTCCTCTGACCCTCCGGGACTCAGCTCCGCCTCGGACAGGCTGTGCTCCTCGCCAGACATGTTTGTTTTCAACCAATGATAGGTCAACGCCGACTGGAAATTTAGATTTTATACAGTACAAACTGCTGACTGTAATTAAGAAGTCTTGGTTGAATAAGATGGAGTCTAATGTGATCCCCCGTTACTGCCGCCTCTTCTCAGGCAAACCCATAATGGTGCGTAAAAGTCCCCAAATCCTCTCCGCCGCTGGCAGGGTTTGGAAATCCGTTTCACAAGAAGTGCAGCTGAAAATTATAAAATTTAGTTAGGCCTACCTTACTGATATCAATTCCATATTAATAAAAAAAAAAAAAAAAGTTAACAAATGGGGCAAATTATAATTTAGCCCATAAATAAAACTGCCCTACTTTAGGCCTATATGGTATATCTAATTGTGTGTTATTTTATTTGTGTGAACCAGCTGGTTACCCGAGTTTGCTCAGAAATTTAAGACGGCAAATCACTAGCCGACAAGTGAAACAGTATATGAACGACATGGGCGCATTCAAAGAATATTCTGCTCATGAATTTGTATGACTACCCTTATCATTATTATTGACGCATACCCACAATAAATAAAAGCATCAGACGAATAAAGTTTGGATAGGGTAAATACTGATAAATAATGTTCTCCCTTTATCAGAAAAAACAAAAAATTAAAAAATTACACAACTTACCAATTTAGGTTTCCAATGGTTCAACATGGGAGTGTGTGTGGCTGACTGTAGAGCCGATGAATGGCTGCTCTGTGTGGTAACACAGCTTAAAGAGCGCCTTGTGAGAAGGACGAGAAGAAAAAAAAGTGATTGAAAGTGGAAAACATTCCCAGAGAGGCAGCATTCCAACATACAGCCAGCCCCGCCCCCGGACACACACTCTGAACTCCTATTGGTCCTCTAATTATCCTCCTGCTCTTTGATTGGAGGAAAGTAATATACTGTTAATGCCTGTCTGTCCGTCACTGTGAATATTTCCAATGAGAAGAGGTGAGATTTTACATCGGAGTGGCTTAAGTGACTCTACAGTGCGGCCATTTAGAGCCAAAAGAAGGCCAGCTTTGTTGGACGTGTTGACATGTTATGTCAAACAAATAAACAATTATGAGGAGGGTTATTTGTGGTCGAATTATGCTACATTTCTCAAAAAGTCAGGATGGGATTGTATCGTTTGAATTTAGGCAGGAATGTAGTGAGGGCCAACCCCACCTAAAATCAGTTTGCCATCCTTTTCATACAGGAAATATGGTTTTCACCTTTTGACTTTGTAATGTAAAAACAGCAGTGGCTTTTAGTAGAAAAGTATCAAACACACATTTAGGAAAATGTGATTTTCAGAATAAAATGAATTACAAATTAATAACTGACGCTATTATAACTATAAGAGGAGTAACTTCACAGTTACTTTAACATCATATTATCATGAATGGACATACTGTAGGCTTAGTCGCTTTGAAAAAAAGAAATGAATGTTTGTTATTCCTTTTTGTCTGTGGCCATAACAGCATCTTCATTGTCGGCTATTTTTCTATGAAACATTTGTGAGCATTTCTACTATTTCTTTCCCCTAAATTATAGGATACTCATTCATTAACTTCAACGGAAGCTGATCACAAAGTGCGATCAGCTCATTGAAAAGCAGAATCTGACCAAATCTAAATGAAAGGCTGGCTGTTCTTCGATTATCTCGACAACCACTTGTCCGATGGAGCTCACACTTGGCGGGTGTGTTGCTTAGAAGCCACGGAAGTCCAGAAAGCTGCAAGCAGAGATACCGGAGGCCAAGCAGTCGGCCCGCTCTGCACAGGCACGTTTTGAACAGGCAGAACACCAGTAGGCTATTTTCATTTCGTCAAGAGTCAAATTTTCTGAGGGAGTGCTATGAGAATGAGAACATGGAGAGTAGAAATAAACGATGCGCACTACTGATCTCTTTGTGGAGATCAGTTCTTTAAAAAAAATGTTTCTTTGATCAAATGCAAGCTGACCAAAGAGATTGAAATAATTTTAAAAAATGTTAAATGGCCTTGTGTTTATCGTTTGAGCTGGGCCTTGTTTACATCAAGGCTGTGCCAGAGAAAAGTGATGTTTTACACTGCATGACACACTTACACTCAATTTGTACACGCATGTTCAATTTGTGCCGTTAAGCATGGGAATGAAGAGAATGGACTTTTGCGGCATCTCACGCGCACCCGGACAAGCACACACACACACACACACACACACACACACACACACACACACACACACACACACACACACACACACAATAAATGCAACAATAACCCCTGTGTCTCCCTTATGCCTCTCATGTTGAGTCTGTGTCTCAGTTTTCTCCCTCTCTCTCTCTTCTCTGTCTTTGCTCTCTTTGTCTCCATCTCAGGTGAATTGTGACCATGTGATCAAACGCCCAAGCCTCTCTCCATTAACCCTCGTAAATGAAAAAATGGGGAACAAAAAGCAGTTTTGTGCTGCAAACTTGGAAAAAATTGATAACAGAGAGCGATGTGTGCGTCTTTCTCCCCTTATGTCCGAGCATAGACACTAGTGGCACACACATAGAAAATACTCTGGAGCAGACGGGACACATGGATCTCTCTCTGTTGCTCCAGCTCCGTCACTTCTGTATCTCTAAATGCCCCAACCAGCACCTGGATTTGGGCCTTGGAGGTGTTGATGGTGGGGGGCTGGTTTGGGGTTAGGGGAGGGAGGGGCGGGGGTCCTACATGCTGCACCCCATCGACCAACCTGCAACACTTGGATCCCGAGGCCTCCTAGGCTTGATGTGAGTGTCTTTGTCTATACTGAGTAAAGGCAAGTGGTTGAATGTATTTTTTCCTCTCCAGAAAGCGTCCAAAACGTGTGTCGTTCTGCAGTTTTTTTCCTCTGGTTTATGCAGGAAGGCACGCTGAGCTGTGGTTTTAGGGTGCAGCGGTTTTGTCAGCGCATATAGCTCTGCGGTGGATTCAGATGTGACCCCCAAGGGAGTCTGTTTACTGACAGAACAAGGTTCTGGTTCACACGCTCACAGAACCGCTGTCTTTATTGAATAAATTATTATTATTATTTTAAAAAATACAATTTAATGCGTTTTTCCCTAGAGAATGTATTTGGTGTCTAATAAACTGAGGTTTAACCCAAATTAGACCAAATACTGAGACGTTTTTCCTCATTCGTTTTGTTAAATTTCTATAAAATCACTATATTATTCGTATAGCGACTTAAAGTATTTCCGCAGCAATAGTATCTTTATGATATTCCTGTATTTTATTATCTCATATAGTATTTCTTAAGTATTCTCATAATATTCCTGGGGACTTCCGATATGTCTGTCTAGTGGCTTTGTAATGATTTTATCGTATTATATGACAGTTTTCTGCTATTTTATAAATATTGTATAGACTACAATTATATTGGTAGCCTGTTTTGGAACTTATATGGACTTTGCTATCCTTCACACACTATTTGTTATTAATTACTTTGAAGAAAAGACAGTTGACAAAAAAAAAAAAAAAAAGGAACAACTTTTTTTTTTTCATATTTCTAACTTCTAACAAGTTAGAAATATGAAAATTATGGGCACGGAATATAAATTATGTTAATTGCGTAAATGTGCGGACGCAATGATCTGTCAGAGTAAAGAAACATTTAGGCCAAAATGTTTTTTTCATAATCAGTGTCCATAAAGGCTAAAATGATCAATTGTGGACGGCTGTGATTGGGCCTATGGTCTAACTTGCTTTTTATTTTCATTTCAAAAGGACCGGGGTGTCCGAGGAGAAAAAATATTCAGGCAATCGAATGTTTCATTACCTATGATTTTAATTTCTCCAAGGAATTAATGCGTAACCAATAAAAATCTTTAGCCTAATTTGAAGAAAATAGGTGCAAAGTTTTTTTTCAAAATGTAACGTCAAATGCCGAATATATTTTCAGATATCTAATTTCTTTATACAAAATAAAATCAATTTCCTGTAACGAATCAAATATGAATTAAAGAAGTGGCCCGCTCTAATATGTCGCACGGCTTTTTTTTTTTTTTTTTTTTTTTTTTTTAGCCTTTTCATTCCTTTTATTTTATTCATCCATATTCACTTCACGTTACGCTTACGAGCCTTGTTTTCGTTACTTTAAGACAATTAATTAAGCCAATTAACGAATGAGGTTTTTTTATATAACCGACAGCTATCACGTATTGAAATATCTGTTGGTTTTTGCTCTACGTTTGTCCGCAGGCTTCTATTCTGATACTTCTGAAATATTTAGGCAATATCTTATCAATCAGTGTCAGTAAACTTTCTGTTTTACATGTCTACTATTGCATTTCAAAACATATATCCAACTTTTGTTTTAAAACTCTTATCAAACTATTTTCAGGTACTAGTCGTTCAGCTAATCATTTCATAAACAGGTTTATGATCACTTTTCCATCTTTCCAAACTAGTCAGGCAACAAAGGGAGCAGAAGCCCCTTCAGCTTCACCTGAATGCAGAGATGTGGAAAGCCAGCTGTGGCATGAAGGGGCAAGATAATGATCATAAGTGTCTGCTTTTATTTAGACTACAACTTGTTATTTGTGAGACATTCAGTCTATTGGTTTCAAAAAGACTGAAACAATTAATCAATAATCCACCCATGCTGCTGCCCAGCCCATTATAACTTCAGGTAAATTTTTCTTTCACAACATTTAAAAGAAAAGAAAAGAAAATGACAAACATCATTGCTGCCAAGCTTTAACAGCCATGCATTTTCTGACTTTTTTGTGCTCAATATGAAGCCGTCTGTGGCCTCGAGGCAGCTGTAACTTGTTGGAAAATAGAGCTCACATGGTCCCATTATCCACAGGCAATACATCGCTGTGCTAACCTGCCATGTGACTGCAGTAATGGGCTTCTCTATGGCAGCACAGATCGCTGTGTCACAAGCGCCTCTTCTCTGAGACTCCCGGGGGAAGAGGGGAGAGGATGGGGAGACAAGATCTCATGATCAGTGGGGAGGTCAAAGAGTCACCCCTCAGGTGCATGCACAGTCATGGGCAACATTTTGGTTCAGACCTGTGATCTGTCTCACATCTTTTAAAAAAAAAATGCTTTTGTCTGGTCAGGTTGGAAGTTGGAGCTCATCTATTTACGTTATTATAGAATAAATATCTCATTTTTTTCTGAGAAAAGAGGCACTTTGGTTTATGGGCTGGGAATTAGGGTAACTAATGGTCCGGTGAGAGAAGGCAAATGAGAAATAGAGAAAGAAAATTTGAGAGAGAGAGAGAGAAAGAGAGAAAAAAGAGAGCACAAGAGAGGAAGAGAGAGCGTGCCCTTTTGCTTTGGCCTTAAAATATGAACAATTCCTCAGGGAAATTCCTGAAATCTGACAATGGATGGAGAGACGGAGAGAGAGAGAGATGGAGAGAGAGAGAGAGAGAGAGAGAGAGGGAGGATGGCAGATAAGGGAAGCATGCAAAATGGTCAAATATTCACAGGCTGGGTCACATTCTGCATTAAACTATTGTATAATTGGTGGAAAGCATTCATTCTCATGTCAATAGGCACATTGGATGCCATGAATGGCGTCATTTGTCCCAAAAGATGACGACCTCAACAATAGGCTCTGAAATTATGTGACATGAATGGCAGAGATTGGTACATTAGCATATTTTCTTCTCCTTTCAGCAGAGAAGTCGTCTAAAATCTCTAGATTGCAGTAATCCTGATACCGGAGCCTACACAGTGTCATTCACCGGCGTTTGTCCTTATGCTGTGGACATGCCTCTGCTGTTCACATGGCTAGTGTTAATTTTGTATGCAATTCATAAATGCCAATGCCTCCGAGGATTTATGTGGAGGAAAAAAAAGGCATGGGGTCAGATCTGTGCCATGGGGAATTCCAATGCCAAGATTTAGTGTCAACAATGCTGAAACGCATGTGACTCCATTATTTTGACTTTCACATATTGTGCGTCTTAATAACAGCTTCTGCTAACTTAGTCACATCTGTCATCTAGTGCAGTGACAAAATTCTCCTGCTCCTCTTTGAAAACAGTGAGGACGTTTTTTTGTTTGCGGGGTTCAGAGATGGATGATGGTTTTGGGCTGGATGCCATCTTAAGTTTTCTGAAGCTGGCATTAGAGCATGCAGATGGAAAATGGATGAAAAGCAATCGTCTTGTTAAACTCGACTGTGACCCATGACGGGACAGGGAATCACGCTTCAGGAGGCAACAGGTGAAGGGTCACAAATTGACTTTGGCATTGAGTTAATGCTTGTGGTGAACTGGCCTGCTCTCCATTGAGGTTCCTCCATCCAGTCCCTGTAATGCCATGAGATGCAGGTGTTTGTGAGTTTGTGGGAATCGTACACGACTACCGGTTTTACTCGATTTATCCATCACGTGTACTTTATGAGTGGTTGTTATTTACAGTCATATGATGCAGCGAGATGCAATCCATATAAGGATGAATAAAAATGATTCTGCTATCTGACCTTTGTCACTCCTTTTGGCCCATTTTCACCCAGTGAATTAGTGCAGCTGCACCACACTTAAATGGGTCCCCGTTTCTTTCTTTTTTTTTCTTTTTCTTTTTCTTTTTTTTTTACTGGGAGTGTATGTGACCGGCCATGAATCCTCTCTTTGTGCTCCGTCTGCAGAGTTTCCCCCCTCTTCGCTTCTTTGCCTTCTTCGCCTTTTTTATTTGGGAAAAGGGGGCTGAGGCTGGGGTGGCTTCAGTTGCGACAGTGGTGGTACTGGTGAGGTGGTGGTGGTGGTGGTGGTGGTGGAGGGGGGTGGGGGGGGGAACTTGTTGGACCACATTCCTGTGCAGCTGTGGAGGCTGGTGCAGGGTGGGTGGGTGCTTGGGTGGGGGGGCTGAGAGAGGAGGGGATGGAGGGCAGAGCAGGATCATCATTGCATTGCAGGGCATCATGAATGGCCTATTGTTTGGCGGTTTGCTGTGTCCGCGTCTCTCCCTGCCCCGGCCACTGCTTCTACCTCAGTTGTGAGTGGGAGAAAGGGAGGAAAGAAAGATGGAGGACAGAGAGAGAGAAAGAAAGAGAGAGAGATAGGGAGACAGATCCAGAAATGACTTTAAAAATTAATGAGAAATTCAGAGGAGAATCACATGGGATGGGGGAGAGAGAGAAAGAGCAGAGTCTGAAGACAGAGAAACTGGAACTGTGCATCTGACTCACATGTGCAAGGATGTTGAAACTCAGGGTATGAGAATAATGATGATGATGATGATGATGGCGATGATGACGATGTTGATGAACTGGACAATAGTGGCATTTACGTGATGACTCAACGACGGTTTGCCCCTCAGTCATACAAGCCACCGAAGTGATGCAGTCACACCGTTTTGTCATGCTCCTCCAACTCTGCACCTCCATGTTGTGCCCCTCACTGTGATGTTACACAACAAGAAATATCACAAAACCTGCAGAGCCGCTTCATCTGTCAGCTGTAAGAATCTGATTGCACTGAAGTGTGTTTTTTATGTCTGAGTCAACAAATGGATTACTTATGTGATTTTAAGTAGGCCTGTTTAATATGGAGTTGTGCTATAATATCTCTGTAAACCTGATCTATTATGTCTGTGTATTTTTGTTTAGCTCGTTTTACACTTATAAAAGAAAATGGAATTTGTTCATTTTGTCTTGTATCTTTGTGCCTGTGCTGTGGGTTTGTTTTATTGTTTAACATAAACTAAGATGAACTAAACCACACAGCAAAAACCTTCTATCTTACAAATCATTTATTTTCATGTTTAGTGTTGAAAGAAAAGGTAAAAAAAAGAAAAAATCTGGCAGTGGGATGAGATAAACCCCACTTGTATCAACTTGCTTCCAGAATTTTCTTGATTCAAGTGTCATTTTTTTTATAGTAGGTGGCTGTTCTATTGATGACATCTGGGATTATGTCATTACGCTGTCCATTTTTTTTTGTCTTGTTTGAAGAAAAACATGATTTTAACATTGAATATGAGGCTAAATAGTTTGTTTAGTCTAAGCTAAACTAAACTAAACTAGAGAGCAGAGAAACAGGTGAACTTCCAGGTCACACCGCAAAAAAACCTGTCATCTTTCCAAGTAATTTAGTCTTAATCTTCAGTGCTGTTTTTCTTAACCCAAGTGATAAATTGTCAGTGGGATGAGATAATCCCACTTGTTGCAAGTGTTAATCAACTAATTTCTCGATACCAGAGGGTCGAGCTGCCTTATTCTGCCATGTTTCAACATATTTATATTTGCTAGCAAGAAAAAATCCTGAAAAGGGGAAACTGCTTTGGAAAAATCCCACAGGCAATTTCTTTCTTTCTTTTTTTTGTTGAGGAAAACAGGATTTTAAGCCTGAATGTGAAGCTAAATGACTTGTTATGTTGGTGTTTTTTTTTTTCTTTTCTTTTTTTTCAGTGCAGGCATCTTTTAACCCCAGAGGTTTTCTTCAATCAACACAATAGTCCAATTAAGCAAGAGCTTATGGCTGTGCATATGAGGGGCTGTGGACAGCTTCATTAGAGACCTGTACACACACACACACACACACACTCACACACACACACACACACACACACACACACACACACACACACACACACACACACACACACACATGCACACACACACACACACACACACGTCCCTATTATAACTTTATCCTGAGTTTGTGTATTTGTTTACAGATTCTATGTGAAAGTCAAAAGGGACAGATGGGAAGCTGTCACCAGATCTTTACTGTTCAGTGAAATTTTACACATTTACGTACATTAAAAAAGCACTGGCAAATAATTCCTGGCATTTGTTTTATCCTGTGAGACGGGTGGAGTTTGTCCCATGTCCTTAATTCAGAGAGTGAAGTAAGCTGTCAACCACAGAAAAGTGAATTAAATTGACTCTCAAAAATGTTCTTGTGGTTGCTTATGCCTAAACATGCTGGTCCTTATTATAAAGTCTTACATAGGAGATCCCACCCATACTGGGCTGCTTGATCCAAGTCTAATCTATATTGGCCTGTTTTTCTGTAAAACATTCACTGTTTTGTTTGGACTTATGGATGCTTACTTTGTAATACTGATAAGAACAAAGGTGGTTTAGTAGAAGGGAGTTAAGCTGATAAAACAAATTACACATTGCATCCCTCTTGTCAAATTTTAAGAGACCTGCCAGTGACAAAGTAGAACAGTTTTTCATTGTTTTGGATGTGATATATTAGATGTTCAGTGGTGTTAAATTTGCCAGAATGTTATCTGATCTGAAACCACAAATAAAGTAATATGCTAAAGACAAAAAAAAAAAAAAAAAAATCTGTGCCTTGATTTAAAAATAGCTATATGAAATTCAATCTGGAGTAATATCTTCAAATATGTATTTTATGAGAGAGAGAGAGAGAGAGAGAGAGAGAGAGAGAGAGAGAGAGAGAGAGAGAGAGAGAGAGCAGCAACAGACTTTCCAATCATGAGTTTCTCTCAGAACATTTAATTAGTCTGTGTGAGCAAGAGAGAAGGCCTGAGGGGTCTGAGGGCAAGATGGCTGCATGAAAGACTCTGTTGTTGGCCGAGCGGAGGGAGAGATAAAAGGGAACGAGACAGAAAGATAGATGGGGGATTTTCAAGGAGAGAGTGAGAAATATGGAGATTTACAGCATTCCTCACATCCATCATTTTTGTTGTTTTCCCTCTCAGGAACACATGAACGCATATGAGCAACCCCAATTTTCCAATACTGCGTGATGTTTGTTAAGCGCAGTGATGGATGCGTGGATATGTCTCGCTTAATGTACAGAGCAGAAAAACATGTATTTATTCAGCTACATGTTTGTACACACACTGGACACACTCCCAGGAGCGGTTCCCCAGACGGACGGATGTGTACCGGCTGACACACACACAGAC
The DNA here is from genome assembly GCF_902150065.1 of Myripristis murdjan. NCBI lineage: Eukaryota > Metazoa > Chordata > Actinopteri > Holocentriformes > Holocentridae > Myripristis > Myripristis murdjan. The sequence continues at coordinate 16,158,997 of NC_043980.1, forward strand.
TGACAGATTCACACAGAATAGAGCAGTGATAGAGTAACACACAGATTAACACACAGTCAGACAACCACTCAGGCAGACAAAGAGGAAGTCAAATACTCAGACAGACGTGTCAACAGGCAGATAGACAGGCAGTCCAACATTAACATGGACAGAGAAACAGGAGGACAGACAGGTGAGCAATCGTCAGAGCTCGAGTTTGTACAATTATCAATTTGTTATTCAACATGGTGAGCTGCTCATCCAGGTCACACTAAACAAGAAGCACAAAGGTTATAAAAGCAGCATATAAAAATATTTTAGATAATTTGGATTTTATGGAATAAACTGCTTTCAGCAAGAATGGAAAATGTGCACACCAGGCTTAACTTGCTGGCCAGGAGGGAAACCCCACAGGACAACAACACTGAATTTACCAAAACCTCTGGGACCCTGTTCACCTCTGCTCGATACTTGAATTTGTCAACATTTCATCAGCGCTGTCAAGACATTTGTTTTGTCAAAAGTCTTAACACAGACATTAGCATTTTAGTATGAAGCTTTTGTCAGCACCGTTTCTGGATTTTTTTTATTGTGTATTTGAGAGCGGGACAATGTACATTAATCAACATTCAAAACAATGTAAATATACCCTAGTTTTCATTGGCAGTCCCTTTTCCAGATGTTTTTTGGTATCCTAGAACAACAAAACATAACTTAAGTACTGAGCAGAGATAACAAATGTGCAAATGTTTTTATTACATTTAGTGTAATATGCATTAAAGACAGAAATGAAAGATACACATTTTGTTTTTTATTCAGGATGTACACAGGTAAAGAGTTGAAATGTGACAGCTCACTGTTGGACTAACGTTGCTGATGAGAGGCTGCAGAGGTCTGTAACAGAACAAAACAAAAATAAACACAGACACAAGAAGGCAGACTGACCTAAGGAGTATCAGACAGACAGAAATGTCCAGAAGACGTGTGCCCTCTGGTGCTTCCCAGCCCGGCTCTGCTGTGCTGTGCTGTGCTGTGCTGTGCTGTGCTGTGCTGTGCTGTGCTGTGCTGTGTTGTGCTGTGCTGCGATGCACACAATGCCCCTCTGTCCCCCCCCCCCCCCCCCCCCCCCCAGCGAGCTGCTTCACGGCTCCACACAACACACAACAGCTCATTATGGAATCAAAGATCCCCCAACCACAGCACTTAGTGCCTAAATACTGTCCCCTGCTGAGCACACACACTGTCGCCGACTCTGACCGCACCGCCTGAGGGGACAAACAGCCAGTGAGGCCAGAGAGGACACGCAGATATGCAGAGTGCAACACATGAGAGCACACACACACACACACACACACACACACACACACATAGACACATAGGTGCACACAGGAAGACACACACTCACTACCCTATCAGGCAAGATCCTAGTCAGCTATTAGGTGTAGTAATAAAGGTCACTCAGGTCACCCAGCTGCTCTTTTATTTTAGGGACACCGATGACAGGGGGTGTGGCGATCTGATTAATTAACCGGCATCAGACAGGAGCGAGGGAAAGGAGGAAGGGACAACAGCAGAGTGATAGGACGGCTGGGTGAAGGGGAAATGGCTTGTTAGGCTGAACAGGAGAGGACATTTCACAACAGCAATGACAGGATGATTAGATTACCGGAGAGGAAGATGACATGGGGTGGGTGGGGGGTGTCCCTCTGATTGTTTGAGAGGCAAAATTTTTTAGTTGCCATCTTGTCAAGCAGAAAAAGGAGCAAAACACAATGCTAGATGCCAGTTGTGACACACAGACAATGGGGGAAAAAAATCATTCTTGATAATGATGGACTTCGATGAATATGTGAAGGAAAACAAGTCATCTGAGGAACAGCTGAACAACTATGAACAATAATTTGTGCTTACTCTTGTGACTTGTGCTTGTTAAATTCTCTACGTGTTTTAATGTATCTACTTTATTTTTTGTAGTGTTGTTTATTTCATGTGATTTTTTTTTTCTCTTTTTACTGTAAAGTGTTTTGAGTACTAAGAAAAGAGCTATATAAATAAAATGTTTTCTTCTTCTTCTTCTTCTTCCTCTTCTTCTTCTTATCATTCTTCTTCTTCTTCTTCTTATTATTATTATTATTACCTTAAAGTACATATAGTACCACCTGCAGTCTAGCCACACAAAAGATGCAAAGAGTTCCTTGGAGCAATTTGCTTGAAAATGATAATTTTAATATGAACCATAGTTCACCTACAAATTTACATTAAAACTCTCACATGACAACTTGAGCTCAGAAAAAGTATCCACATACATACATACTGTAAAACTGACATTTAGGTTACATTACATTGTCATTAAGTCGATGCTTTTGTCCAAAGTGACTTACAGTAAATTAATCTTGTCAGCAGTTGTCAAATCAACCATATATCACAGTCCTCATCAACTTGAGCCTTCAGTATTAATAAGCAGCATCAACAGGAATAAGTAGCACTGGGCTGTGACGTTAAGGAAAAAAACAAGGCATCGTGCTTCTTGTGGTTTTGTGGTTCTCCACTTGAGGGAGCCTGGACAACAGTCATGAACACGTCCTCTGTCCTCTCGCATTAAGATGGGCTTCAGTGCCTCCTGATGGTTTTTCTGGTATGTGCCTCAATCCCCCTCAGCTCACCCCCCATCCTTCTCTCTTTTTCTCTCTCACTCTTTGTCCTCCTCTCTTCCTCTCCTTCTCTTCTCTGAACCATTCAACCCTGTTGTCCTTCCTCAGCCCAGTTTGTCCAGGCTCTCTTTCATGCGTGTCTCATCTATTCCTATCTGCCCTTCACTCTGTGGGACAGACGGACAGACACACACAACCAAACAAAAATAATTTTAGCCATTAGAAAGTTGTAATGTGACATACTGTGAATGCTGCTCAAAAATATTCACAACAATCTCCAACAGAGGAATCACAAGTGAGGTAGGAGGATTGATCCTTGGTACAAAAATAGTGCAAGTGTCCCCTGTTCTGATCCAAAATCAAACCAGTCAATGAGATGTGGGAGATTTCACCCAACTAATCAGAGACAGCGGGTGATCAGTACAGATATGGAGTTGATAACTAACCTTATACCAGTGATCTTAGAGGAAATGTGTGTTAGAGATTAAACACAGACAATCCAAGCATGTCAGCAAATGCTGCTGTTTTACAAGGTGCTTTATTCATACAAAACAACATATTCTTACAAAGTGTCTATCTCTATTGATAAAAGTATGAAAAAAAACTTTTTAAGTGCTGTTTCATAGTTCTGGCTTTGACATTATTTTCTTTCCAATCTTAATATGGGATATAATGGATGCTGAAATGAGCTCATTAATCAAACATGAACAATGACAGACCTAAAACAGGAAGACAGAGCGGCCGTAAGTACAGAAATCGCTTATTTATTTTTACACTGGAAAATAAATTGTGCGCATTGTCAGCAACACCCATTCACTCAAAAAGCATTTTGTGCCATGTTTCTTTTAAAGAAAGTGAAGATCTTTCTCTTCCATAACATATATGATATATACATTTGAGTTAAAGTGACCATTTTGACAATAAAACAAAGCACATCATATCTACAAAAAGACTAAATGGAAATCCAAAACAAAACATCACTGTAGATCATACATAATTCCACACAAAATAAATCAAATCAATGTCTTTCAAACCACCTTGATTTCAAAGAACCCAGAGAGCTGTTTTCAAAGAAAATGAATTGTATGCTGTATAGGCAGCTGATGCATGGCACAAGTTCACAATGCCTTAAACCAAATTATGAGCTAAAGCTGTGTAGATTTTGTTCTCTTTTACCAAACTTACAATTTAGATTGCATCCATTATGATTCTATTTTTACACTATCCCAGTACTTTGGTTGGATGCACACAGTCACAGACAAAGAAAAAACAAACAAACGGAAGGGCACATTGTTCATTCCAGCAATTAACCATTGATTGGCTTTAAACTCCTGACTCCCTGCTGATGTATGATGGTACGGCTGGCTGTAGTCTGTTAAAGTTAATTTGACTCTCTATGTCCAGAACACACAGCATCTCCACTGTCTGCTCCTCCACAAACCTCTCCTTGAATCCCATTTGAACGTCATCTCTCTTCTGTCCCTCTCTCTCGTCTATGCCACCGAGGCTTTGTGTCTCCTCCTTCGCATCCTCTTCTTCTTCCTCCTCCCGGCAGCACAGGGCTACCTCATTCTCATAGCAGAATGCACTGGGGGAGTGTGGCGCCAGAAGGTGGCGGGACGCCCGTGGGGCAAATGGTGACGGAGACCGGGAGTAAGTGGAGGTGGAACATGAAGACTGCCCTCCATGACTCCCCATCTGGCTCAGCTCCCTGGCACTGCACTGAGGTGTGGATGGCACTTCGTAGGTCTTATGGAAGCGAGAATAGTCCACATGGTAGCGGTCCCCCTTCTCAAAGACCAAGGGCTCGAAGCGGTGACCCCACAAGATCTCCTTGGCCAAATAGGAGCTACGGGCCTGAGTCGTCATGGCTGTGGCCTCCACCATCCCCTCCAGGATCACCACGATCTCAAAGTCTTCGCTCTGCAGGTCAGTGCGGCTCAGGTTATACAGAGGACTGCTCTCATTGATTTCGTGGACCACCACAAGCGGTGACACCAGAAAAAGCCGATCCAGCCCATCGTCATAACCAACATCAATGTCTGTTTGTTCTAAAGGTAGATACTCGCCCTCAAGCGTCACATGTGGCCGAATGAGCTGTGCACGAACATGGGCCTCTACGATGTGGCTCTTGCGCATGTTTCCCAGGCGCCACATGAGGCACAATTTGCCATCACGCAGTGCGATGACGGCGTGATGCGAAAACAGCAAAGTCTGTGCACGCTTTTTGGGCCGCACCATCTTTGCCATGATGGTACCTATCATGAATGAGTCGATAATGCAGCCGACGATGGACTGCACCACCACAGTCACCACAGCGACTGGACACTCTTCAGTGACACACCGGAACCCATATCCAATGGTAGTCTGGGTCTCTATAGAGAAGAGGAATGCTCCAATAAAGCCTTGGACATGGAGAATACATGGCCGCCAGTCATTCCTGCCTTCTACGACACCTAGAGTCTCCGCTTGCCCAAGTGGGCCTCGGAGGTCAAAATCACCATGGGCCAGAGCCACTCCCCAGAAGACGAGGCCAAACACCAGCCAGGAGAGAAGGAAGGTGGTGGTGAAGATGAGCAGCATGTAACGCCAGCGGATGTCCACACAGGTGGTGAAGATGTCAGCCAGGTAGCGTCTTGGCTTGTCTTCCATGTTATTGAACACCACGTTGCACTGGCCATTCTTCTTCACAAAGCGGCTGCGCAGGCGGCCAATGCCGAGATCCAGACCCAAGCGACATGAAGGGGAAGTACGACGACCGTTGTGGAGAACAGGCTCACTGTTCACCCGCAGGGATAATGTCCCTCTTCCTTCCTCACTTGGACACTCACCTCCTCCTCCTCCTCCTCCTCCTTCAACACCCAAGCGGGCCCCTGCTAGTGACTGCTGTGACAAGGGCCCATGGCCATTGTGGAGTCCCAGGGTGGAGATCTTCAGGGCATCTTCATTTGTGGATACAATGCTGTATCTGCAGGAACAGCGGGAGGAAAGTGAGTTCAGGAGAACTTGATCCCTACTGGAAAAAAAAAAAAAAACAAATACCGGTGTGCTGCCACTACCAAATCAGCCAAACACTGAGAAGTAGCATCATACACTGAGAAGGCAGCAACTCCCAAGAATGAGCTGCAACAAACAAAAATTACTCCTCTGCATTGATTAAACGACAGTGAAAAATAAAGGCTTGCTATGTTTTAACATTTTGTTCTTTTCAAAAGTCTGAGTGTTGAGTGCCAGCCCTCATTATTTATCACCTCTAACCCAAAGTGAAATCAGGTGGAAAAACATGTGGAGGTCATCATTACACCGTGAGTGTTAATACCCTTTTTCCCACACAAGGGAGGGGAAAAGGGAAATAGCAATCCAAACACAACAGTTTTGCAATGTGTCAGAGGAGATACATAATGTTGGCTGGCATTCAGCATTAGTACCTTTGATAAAGACAAAATGTGGTGATGAGGCATGCATATATTCTGTTTTTAAACCTTCTCTTTCAGTTAATAAAGAAGAGTATTCATGGGTTGAAGAAACTGTTGTTGTTCATACTTGGGAGTTGCTGTCCTCTCATTATATGAGATGACATCTTAATACTTTCAAATTCTTTAACAAATAATTCATCAGTGTTTACCTTTTGCTTCTTCTAGGAAGCAGCGGCTTGGGTGAATTTGCAGCTATTTCTGACAGTTGCATTATAAAGGAAGAAAACACGTGTGGCCATTGACATCATGAGTGTCCCATTCCCTCTTACCGGTTGACTCGCACCGCTCCCATGGCACCAGTGATCATCAGGCTGTGTCTGCGAGGGCAGTAATGTAGGTTGGGGCGGGCAGTTCCAACCATTAAAGTACTGTGGCTGGGCTCAGGTCTGTCTTGTAGTGAATATCAGCACTGCCTCCACATGATACATTTTCTGTAAAATAAATTAAAACAATAAACCACAGGGGGTTAACACATTTTAATCTTTGATCTGCACAGTGCAAGAATGTTTTTTTTTCCATAATTAATCACATAATATAACAAACAAAAATGGTGTTAACACCTGCTAATTCTTGAACCCACAAAACCAAACACCAGAATCAAAAATCTTTCAGTGCAAATTGTGGCCATACCCACACGCACAGGGCAGACCAAACAGTTATGTGTAATGAAAGCCTATTGATTAGGTCCTTGCTAGTGGTTAGCCACAGGGACCTTCAGGCCAACTAGGGGTGGAAAAAAAACACACAGACCGGCATTGGAAGGGGCAAAGGTCTGAAAAAGATGTGAATCAGTGACAATCTACTGTCAGGGGAACAATTGATCTGCTGTTTGGCGTGACGACAAGGTTAGAGGATGGTTTCACTAAGCTTATTATGTCAGCAAGCTGGGAGCCAGGAGAACCAAAAAGCACCAGGTTGCATAATGACTAGAAGGACAATCACACACAACACACAATTTATTGGTGAATGGATCACTTTGGATGACGTGAATAAGTTGACAGGGAAGCATTAACCAAGGTAGTAATGGATTGTCTTGGGAGTATTTTTGATAAATGCCTTTTAAAAGGCTATGTTCAATATTGCTGTCATGTCAATAAGAAATGCAGACACTGACGCAAAAAACAGAAATACAAACAAACACATGTGCACAGACATGCTCTCACACACCCAAATGCAAAAAAAGAAAAAAAAAAAAAGAAAACACACACACACACACACACGCACACAAAGTTTGGTGGGATTTGGTACTGTGCAGTATCAGCTGTGGAAAATCCTTGCGTGATGCTTCTTGTCTTAATACAACCAGGACAGCTGTTATGTTATGTTACTCAGATAGTTGATTGGCCAGATGAAGGGTGTTTCTCAACTGGATTAAAAAGGCAGATGATTATGTCAACTCCATCACACTCACAGCTGGACAAGAGAGGTCTTCATGTGATGTCATCAACTTTCGTCACGGTTTATACAAGGTCAGATAACATGCTGAGGTGCACAGGTCAGTCCCATGTGGCTCCCACTGGCGTCATCAAGCGATCAGAAATAAAGTTGGAAGTGGGTCTATTGGGATGATGTTTCCAATGGAGACACTTTACATTTTACTGAGATTGCTCAAGGAAAAATAAGATCCTTTGTGTAGTTAATTCCTAAGAATTATGCATGCGATTATGTCATTTTCTGCACATCAGCACTGGCCTCTGCCAAGCAAAACTCAAAATCCATAAACAGTGAATCCAAGAGTCAATACATCTATTGCTGCTCAAAGGCCCAATCCATAATTGTAGTATGGACCCCTATTGAAACATGTGTACCATACCAGTTGCTTTGTTTACATGATGCTTGTCGGGGATTGCAGACTGAAGCACTGGCAATACATGACAGCTAAACATGTATTTTGGAGCAGTAAAGCTTCATTTGATCATTTTACAAACACACAATTTAAGATTTGTGTTATAATAATGTCAGAAAATTCCAGCAGGTTTCTTTTCTATTTTGAAGACCATATGTGAACGTGCCCAAAATGTGGGTGGCCAATTACCTGACATGAATAAACCTGGACAAACATTCAGGGAGAATACTGCACTGCAATACCCAGCTGCTGTCATCATATACCTGGATGATGAGTTTTTTTCCCCCTCTTAGCTGACAGGAGCTGCTAGTCCCTGAGGGGAGAGTCGCGGTAATTAATGGTTGATCACAGTTATTAGCCGTCTCCATAGGAACCTCTCTCATGTCTCTACGGGCCAATCCACTGAGTTTTGCATGTGTGCTGATAGTTTATTTTGTGACACAACTGGGAGGACATTAATCACAAAGAGAGGAGAGGAAAGGAGAGGAGCAACATTTTGCACAGAGTGGAGTCTCTCTTGAGGGAACCACAGACCACCACACTATTCACACAGACACCCGTGGACACACACACACAAATGAAGACACAAGATGCTATTTGCTACCAGTTATCACCCACTGATACACTCCAACAATTCCCAACAAAACCTCAACCCAAATCTCTCCAACATAACATGGATAAACATCAACACACATGGAATGATCCTGAGAGGAACATTGGTGTCTCTAACAGATTGTGCATGCAGCTACGTCAGACGAATCAAATCAACATACATTTCAGCATAATCCCAATGCAAAGAAAAGGATGGAGGGATTACTCTTCCCTTAATCTCCCAAGATAAGAAAGGTAGATGGTAGTCATTACGTGACCTGTCTTAAGCCCTTTTGCTTGCCAGATCATCAGAAAAGGGACGGGGGGTAGGGGAAAGAAAGAAAGAAAGAAAGAAAGAAAGAAAGAAAGAAAGAAAGAAGATGAAACGATGCGAGACATAGGTTAAACAGGAGGGTATGACACAGGCTTGCGTTAATCAGAGTTGGAGGGAGCGGAGAAAATATTCAGATGAATTTGACAAGATTATGGCATCAGAGAATGCTACAGTATTATGTAATGTCATCTACAGAAAAATATAGAAGATTTACACATGTGAAAGCCTAAGATTCCTTAAGGCTAGCTCTCCATGCAAGGACAGTATGAATGATTTTGCAATGTGGTGGTTGAAAAAATATAAGCAATTACATTAGTTCATGCCATGCTGTCTGTTTTTTCTCTCTTTTTTTCTCTGTCTTTACAACATACTGTCTTCAAGCTAATATTTGAGAGACACAAATGCTCCATAGTCCTTTAATAAACAAACAAACATGGGGAGATGCAGGCTTATCTTAACGTGGGAGGCACTTGATTCCTGTACTTAGTGTAGGAGAAGCTCATAATAATAGCCATTCACTTATTTAGCACTAATTACTCATCTTCCAGGAAGAACTGAAGTCTACCTACACACAGAAAACAATGAAAGTATCACTCATTATTCAGTGAAGTGACCCATTTATCATCAAAACCCCTTTATAAATTCTATACAATACACAGGCAAAGTATGATCTCCTAAAGCAAAGACCAGGATGAACAAAACCCAATCTTATGTTCACAAAAGCATTTACTTTACTTCCTTTTTTTCCACACATTATCCAAAATTTCATATCTTAAGAAGTCACTTACATCAGTTTGATACCAGTTACTGTGACATATATTATTCCTTTTTGATCATAAATATCTAATATCTGCATATAAGGTGGGTAAAATGAATTCAATTTGTTTTAGCCCTCTCTGCATTCCTGGATGTGCCATCATTTTGAGAGAGCAGGTGCGTTTAAATGCCAGAAAATGATTCAAAATAGTAGCCTACAACTAATGTGGAGATTCGAGGCAGGGCAGCAGCTGTGAGGCCACGGGAGCTGTCCAGTCCTGAAATCCATTTCGGCTCGCAGCTGAACGACACTCTAACCTTGAAAGTGATTTTAGCCTTTAAAAATCTCTTTTACTGTCCGTTTACACCCCCGCATTTCTCACAGCCGACTAACTCCGCCGGATGAACGTTTTGTATTTTCTTGGGAGACGGACAGAGCGGAGACGGGTAAGTTTTGCAGGAGCTGAGTTTCAGACTTTATCCGTTTATAATCAATTTTTGTAACTTACTCCGGAAAAAAAAGTTGCCCAAACATCAAACCTTCTTGGTAAGTTGTTTTCATGGCAAATACAAAACGCGCCCAGGGGATTGCCGTATTACTTTGGATGTGCAACAGTGCGTTATCGAAATAAATACAGATACAAATACAAAAAATATCAAACACTCACCTGGTGTTAGTGTGGTCGGAATCACTTGAAAAAGAGCAAAACAACGTTGGTTTCATCTTATTAAATAGCCCAAGGTTTAATTCTGGTGCAGTCTCTCCGGTTTCTTTTTACAAGGCAGACGCAGTTTGCATAAATCTGTTCCCCAGTTGCTCTTTCACAAAGTTGGACATCTCTCCATTCAGCATGAGGTCTTGCTGCTCCATAGTCCTAAACTGGGTCTCTAGCCTGGTGCGCATCTCTCCTGCACTGTGTGTGCGTGTGTGTGTATGTGAGTGTGTGTGTGTGAAAGAGAGAGAGAGAGACAGAGAGACAGAGAGAGAGCGCGCACCGGGGGCCGCCTGTCTGTCTGATTACGTCCCTATTTATATGCTATTGTTTTGCCGAGAGTCTAGAAGTGCATTGTATTGTAATTCAGACTCTCACTCTCAAACTCTCAAATAGATCAGACAGATATTTTTGATGGGTTCCAGTGAAAGACCCCCCTCCTAAAAAACAAACAAAAAAACAAAAAAACAAAAGAAAACTTGTATTCCTCTAATACCTCTAAAGGGACTTATTGTATGTTATTTGAACTCTATAGTGAGTTCATAATGACTTTATTGTACTTAAGAGTTTCTTTTAGCTATATCCTATGGCACTGCTGTTATAATCCTATAATCCCATAATATTCCTGTGGGGACTAATGATATGTCTGTTGTTCTCTACAGTGAGTTTGTAGTGACTTTATCATACTTGCAGGCTAATTTCTCATTTTCTGTTTCATATTCCTATAGGAAATCATGTGTAAGTTTGACATCGTTTTGTATGGATTTTTTTTTTATTATTATTTCCTATATGGTATAGCTATAATATACATATAGCATTGTTGTTATATTTGTAATGTATCCACCCACAACGTATTGTAGGATTGCTATTCTTTTTTTTTTTCATAAGTGTCCACTAGAGGATATTATATCTGCATTGTTTTTGAGGACATGAACTGCTTGCACTGTCAACCATGATAAATGAATAGCCAGTCCCCTGAAGATAATCAGAGAGGCGGAAGAGAGTAATTGCCATGATCTCTGCAGCTTCTACCAGTTCACTGTTTCCTCTCCTCTCCAGGCACCTTGACCTTTCAGCACCCTCAGCCTGCAGTCACAGCACTCTGCTAACAACCAAAGTGTAAAAAAGTAATGGGCAGAGTTCATTAAAAATGTATTGTGCCAGTGGTGTGAAACAGATTTTCAGTTCAAACCATCTTGTCTGCTTTTGCAAGCCATTACACAAATAGCTGTAGATAATGTATGCTGTCATTTTGTTTTTCCTGAGAGGTTGATGTAAATTGCCTCCATGCAGGGTGAAGTTTGCTTTTTGTTGCCTGCAATACTTCTCTTAATGCACTGCCATCATCTTCAAGGAGGCGATTAAGTCAAATTTATTTAAGTGAGATTTCGTCTTTTGTCTGTCTGACCTCGGATTATGTAACATACTGATTTGTGACCACTTTCTCTTCAATTTACTGTGACCTTTCTTTGTAAATTATCTCTGAAAATGAAGAGCTGAACTTCAGTTTTTGATCTGTGGGTCACAGTGAATCAGAGGAGTGGTGAATCTACATCAAGGATATCTGAGTTGATGTGAATATCTGCAGCACTGTAGCTCTGCCTCAAACCGTGCCGCTCTTAATGTCTCCCTTGAAAAGAGGGATATTCCTTTGGCAGCTTGATTTCCTGTGTGGGAGACTGAGTAAAATCAGTGTTACCTGTGAGCCAAAATGACATCTCCTTTACGAGAACAATTCATCACATAAAGAAATGTCAGCAATGACATTTAAACTTGTGGCACCTGATTAATTCCATCAGTCACTTCAGTAAATAAGTGTTTGTTGAGTGTTCATTGTCAAACATGTCGAAGGCGTATGAGCACAGCTTTATGGTTTCTTATTTCAGACCTCTATGAGATGTTATTGCCAATTAGACACAACTCTATAGTTTCCATGGAAACCTTTATTTTTCCCTTCTTTCAGCTCTTTCTCCCTCACACATATAAACACACACGCACACACTCTCTCCACGCAATTTATTTTTAAAAGTCCTGTCTTTTTCGTTTTGTGAGAGAACTGGTGGGTGTTGCATGTTGCATTGTACAAAGAGAGGGAGAGGGAGAGGGAGAGAGAGAGAGAGAGAGAGAGGGAATCTGGAGGAGAGCAGGGGGAAAACAGGAAGGAGAAAGGCAGAACGAGTGGGGGTGGGTTGGTTGGGGCACAGTACTACGACACGCAATAGAGTGGGCATGGGCCAAAGGTTAGGCTGTGAAAAAATGGTGCTCCGAGGGAGTGAGCGGGTTGAAAAGGACTCACACTTTGAAGAACGCAGTGTCCTTCATTCAAGTCTGAATGAAATGAACGTTGTTACCATTTTTGTTGCATGGCAAACACTGCAGTTTCCTTGTATGATTCAACTAAAAGTTTTAAAATAAGCTATACACTCAGATAGGTGCCTCTTGCACTTGAAAAAAAGATGTAGGCTGTGTACTGATACACTGCAATAATGATAATAAATATGATAATGAAAAAAATCTTCTTGCAACAACAAATGCAAAGGAGTGCGCCCCATAGTAGACCCTCTAATTAGTGCGTACTGAGTCATAAAGTGTGACATGAAACTCGCTGAGGTGAAGGAAAGACCGTCCTCACTGCCAGCGTGGTCATCTGTGTACAGAAATAGAACTAATCTAGGTGGCAGTCAGATATTAATGCTGTTTTGGAGCACATCCCGCCGAGGGCAGTTTTATATCTCTGTCACCATCAAGATTATCCATCACTTGTGCTCATCAGCTGCCGCATACAATACAGCTGCATCGAAAAGCACACACACACACACACACACGCACACACATACAACTTTTCCCGGTGCAAAACTCAATTTAAAAAAAACTCGATGATGGAAATCAACACCAAAAGCCCTAAACACCATTACAAAATCTCTTCCCATCAAAGTTTTCCAGTTTAAGCAGATGATGGAGCTATTTTCTGTAGCGCCGAGCGTCTCAGTGGCCCTGCCTGATGACTCCCCCTCGTACGCCATGAGAGCCAATTTACTTGGAAGCAGGCAGCCACCTCATTTCTCACTTTGAAAGCAGATCCAGGTCAACATGTTTTTAGAAAAGCAGGCCGAGGGGGGTGGGAGGGAACTAGAGGCCAATCACTCCCGGTGGATGCATAACTTTACTCTAAATAAGTACTGTATTCAGTGTGGGTTTCAGCACTATAACTACACCAACACGTCGTTTTAACCTTTTATCATTATTATCATTATTACTTTGTAATGTAGCTCTCCATCATGAACTTTCTCAATACACTGCTATTCAGCATTTCATGAGGGAAAAAAACTGAGTCCAACAAAAAAAGAAAGACCTGCAGGAATTCATGCCTATATTTGGCAACATTTGGTTTCCAGTGTCGACACGGACTGCAGTTTTAGTTTCTTTAAAGTTGGGCTTACATAACAAAGTGGTTATTCAAGACAAAAGTGCAGACTAAGACTGGACAAAAGTATTTCTCTTCAACATAAGTCCAGTTACTTTTATTTATATAGCACATTTAAAAACAACAGGAGTTGGCCCAATGTGTGGCAGAAGGGTTTTAATATAGAAATGTATAAGATTAAAAGAGTAATACATAAAAATCAAGGCTAGAATGAAAAACAAGTACAAAAAAGACTGGTATCTATATTGTTCTTGAGCCCACTGAAGATTTCAAGGTCTGTGGAGTGTTTTTTGATTGATGATTTGATAAACTGAAAAATTGTTTTTAGTTGTTTTACATCCTAACTTTTGACTCTTACAGTGATGGTGTGCTAAAGATAACACTAGTGAATGTTCAGTTTTCTGTAAAATTGTTGCAACCAATTGTTGTAATACAATGTGAAGCGCTGAAACTGGTCTGTCAGCAGATTTCGGTGGCAGAGTATCGACTGATCTGGCGTTGGTGGTGATGTAACCGTGTCTCACATCAACTGGCACCTCAGGTTTGAGGATGTCAATCAAAATGGATATTTCATAGCACAGAGGAAACAACAGGATCTGTGACACGGGACGCCGATCTCTGCCTCTGTCCTGTTTGTGAGGCCAGATTTGATGTGATAAATACCTGCTGTGCATAAATCATAGAACATGGGCAAATAAATTATGAGACCTCATTCATGTGACAGTGAGAAAGAGTTAGGGTTACTGAGTTCAGGAGTTTGCTCTCGGTATGTAAGAGTAGGAGTGCTGGTCAAGATCAATACTTGCCTTGGGTTAGGATTAGGACTAGGGTTAGGAGTGGATCAATGTTTGCCCTCCATGCTGTGATGAGAGAGATGGGATTGATTCAGTAATCTGTGAGCGGTCCTTCTATTTTGAGACACCTTGTTAGAGATACCTGTTTCTTTGTTTTTCTGTCAAGTGTTTTCAAATTGTTTTTGTTCCAGTAAAAACAGGGCAGAGACATGTGACCCAGGACGAAACACCATGTGCCTGCAGAGACTCCTGACTTTACAGAGCCTGAACACAACTGTAGAGTGAAGGTGGACTGAATTCCTCAACTTACCCCCCCCCCCCCCCCCCCCCCCCCCTTTTTTTTTTTTTAAGAAAAAAGAGTTGTAAAATTTTATGGTAATTTAAATTTCAATGGGTAATTGTAATGGTAATATTTTTTCTTGATTTCTATAATATTACTACTACTTCACCCATAATTTTCTGTTCTTGTTTGTAATTGTAATATATTTGCAATTTTTGCCAGTTTTCAGGTTTTTGTTGTTGTTATTGTGGTTGTTTGTTTTTGTTTCTTTTGGTAATTTCTCGGATTTTTAAAATAAAGAGAAAAATTAACAGGTTTTTCCATAAATGCTGTCTGTGTTCAGTGTAAGTTACCTGGTTAAATGATTTCTGTAACCACTTCCAAATCGAAGCAGTTATTTAGCAGGTGAAACACTTGGGCTCAGATCACCTAGCTGAGTTTCTGTGTCACAAAACACACTCTGAACGTAGCATTTCATAACACTCAAGCAAACTTACAACTCCTACGTCATAATATCTGTTTGTCTGGTTGATGTATTTTTTAAGGATCAGACAAGGGCATGCTCAAATCTGCTGTTGTTGCCAGAGGGAAGAAAGTCCTGTTAGTGGCAGGTTTTTAGTTTGCCATAAACCACCTGTTAGCAACCGACTGATTTGCTTTACAAAAAAAGTTTGAAATTGGACACAGAAATAAAATAACCCAATCCAATCCAAAGGTAAAAACATACAATATTTGAAAAGCCTGAATAAACAGAGAGCGGTGACAGCGGGCCCTGTTTTTGTGCATGGGTGCAGCAGCGCACGCCAAATTGTTGTTTTGGTGACCTTGAAACAATCAATCAAACTTTATTTATATAGCAAATTTCATACATATAAAATGCAGTTCAAAGTGCTTTCCACTGAAGTGCACATTTGATTGACGACAGAAATGCATTATTGAGCAAAGACACCCCAGAGCGTAAAAATAGAAGCCATGCTTGCCCGTTCATGCGGTGGGCTACTTTTGTGCTTGCACGCTGGGTGGCATGCCAAAATGGCAGATGTAGCCTGTTGAAATGAAGAAGCATGGGGCACCATGTTGCTATTTTGGTAGAAAAGTGAGTAGCCAAAATAAAGTGAATTTCTCCTGGTGTTTTCATTATGTGCCATCGTGCTTACTCAGCTGCTTAAAAGAATGAGCCGCATGCAATTCATCTCCATAACCCTCTCTATTTATATTCCAGCCCTTTTACACTTAGTGCACGTGGCCAAGGTTGTGCTCAGATGATTAAAAAGTGAGTTTGGATACACCCTCACTGTCCTTGTGCTGGGATGCAGCCCCCAGCGCTGGTTGTTGCAATTCCAGAATTAAAAACGGGCCCAGAGATGATAATTAGTCACATGGAAATGCTGTGGAACCATAAGGCAATGCTGACACCACTTACAAGGTCCATTACCACAGAAATAAATCAATACCTCTGTGACAGTCTCACCAAAAACTGTGCATTGTGAGCTTAACAAACCTGGTGTTTGTAGTTGGGCTTCCACTTGGAACCTGCAGGCCAAACATGCATAACCTGGTGTCAGGAGCACAAAACCTGGAGCCCTGAGCAAAGGAAACAGCTGAAAAAACCTTAGCATTACATCCTTGCTGGCTTTGAGTGTTTTTTCAAAGGAGCAATATAAATAAAGAAATATATGCTAGCAGCAATGGCACTGCTAGCATATATTTCCAATGTCTAATACAGAAACATTACATCATAAACAAAGGAATAAGCTCATTTAGAGGGAAGAATTCACAAACAATGAGAAAAACCTAAACAAAACAATCTAGTAATGTAAAATGACACAACATACCTTTCAGGAAACCAGGGAACTTTCAACATCATCTTTTACTGTCAGCCGTCAAAGTCGATTTGAACTGTAGAGAAAAGTGAAATGGACAATATCTGGATGAAATCTTCCATCAGTTGGTCACAGTCATTCAGTATGAACATGACACTTCAACAAAGACAAAGTGCAAATCCAACAGTTTTGTAGCCCCATCCACATGTTAAAGGCTCCCTCCTGTTTCTAAGGACTTGTTGACCAGAGCTGTATTTTACACAGGAGAGTGGGGGTCACCCTTCACTGCATGATCTGATGAGTCATGTTTCACCCTTTCTCCTACATCGAGGTGGGTTCACTTTTGCATAGATTTAAAGGATATCTTCACCCCACAATGTCTGTTGTAAAATATTCGACATGATGGTGGATCTGAAATGGTACGGGCAGCTATCTTCTAAGGCAGTGGTTCTCACTTGGTGGGTCAGGGCCCAAAAGTGGACCACAGAGCGGTTCTGAGTGGACTATGGAGCATATGGGTCCACTTCCAATAAATAAATAAATAAATACAAACATGGAAACCCAGTTATTTGAAATATAATGAAATTTCAGGAGAGCACTCTTATTTTGAAATTCCTTTCCCATTCCAGTGGTTTTGTTTTGAACATTTTCCCATGCATCTGGTGTTTTTTTTTTATCTCTTCCAAAGATACTGTCTGAAAAACAAACAAACAAACATTTAGATCCAACAAAGGACTGTAACATAACAAGCCATGGCCAACCTGTAGTGCAGGAAAATGTATCCTTCTCAGAAAAGCAACTAAATATTTTATTGTCTTGTTATTATTCAGCCTATTAGTGTATTACTGATGTCTGGAAAAAAATTGCAATATGGCTCTGAAGACCTATTGTGGACCGTGAATAAATGACCACAGACAAATGTGGATCTTGAGAATAGACCAATTGAGAAGCACAGTCCGAGGGGTCATTGAGTCCAATAACTGCATAGTTGAATAATGGCCAACGAATATGAGACCATTTTATAGGACGAGGCACAGCATGTGCTGCACACATTGTTCCCTGAAGAGGTTCTTGCATTCCAGTATGGCATTTCCACCGTCCACACCACAGTTTCAAGATTCAAGAGTCTCCTAAATCAGCAGATCTGCTGTAAAGACCATTGAACTTTTATGAGAGAATCTCAAGTGCAGACTGCAAAATAGATTTCCACCTCATTCATTCCACAAACAACTAGAGGCTTTCCTTCAAGAGGAATAATCCAGTATCCCACTACACACTGTGCAAGGCAGTATTTCAAGGACTGATGGTGTTCTGAATGTAAAAATGTTAGTCAAATGCCTCCAACAAACAACAAGCTTCAGGCACACATGCGCAGAATAGGAGCAGGACCCTTTTGGTAATTTGTTAAAAAAAAAAAAAAAAAGAAAGAAAAAAAAACTTTTATTCTACTATGGCTGCACAGAGAATTAAAATAGAAACAACTGGTTTTATCAGGGGTTTGAAATGGGGGCAGACATCACAGCTGGACCTGATATGTCATGAGCAGGAGGCGTGTCTTCTTGTTCATTGAGAAAAGACAGACATGAATGTGGAGGCGTGCCTGCCCTAAAAACATCAATAGAGTGTGTCCTGAAATTCACAAATTGATATCACATAACCACATAATAGATTTCACAATGGTTGGTAGGTTTTCACCCACTCTGTGTTTTCAATAAGGAAATCTTTACCGTTTTTAATACATTATTACAAGCACAGAGCCAATAGTCGCAACTGGTGAAAATGTTAGTAATATTTTTGTAGGCTATCTATAGCTCTGATACTGTTCTTGTGATATAAAAGGACATTACCACCAATTGTACTTACATCACAAGTAGCACTGGGTGTAATACACTGAGACATGTGGGGGGGGCATTGCGCAAGGACTGTCTGTCTCTGAAATTTCACCACCGCTTCAGTAAATCAAACTAATGAGGCATGTGATGCTCCTTTGAGTCTGATAAGGAGGAACACACTGACACACTGGCCACAGGCAAAGCACTCCTATCTTTAATCTCAGAGTTGAGAGGTTTTTTGTAACTTAATAGCCAGTTTGTGTAAGTATTTAGTAGAAATTTAACAGTTGTGAAGTACATCAGAGACAGTTTTGATGATAGTCCTAATGAGGTGAGTGTGTTTTGAACCCTCTTTCTTGTGTATGTCAGTAACAATATACAGGCTATCCCAAATATGTCTACAGAAAGAGATGAGGACACTCTGTCTTCCAGTGCATACCTTTAATTGTTCACCTGTACAAGAATTCAAAATCTATTAAAAAGCATTCAAGCTTGGCCTGTTGAATGCTGTCTTTCATTTTCCTTTGTTTTTATGTGCTAACTAAACACACATATGAATTGCTGAAGTAGTAAAAAAAAAAAAATAGCACTCTGGGGATATTATGAAAGCAAATCACAAAAATAACAAAGAACTTGTATCATAATTATGCACTTGGATGAACTTTAACACACTCATTAAATGTGTTTACCTTCCTGCGAGTCTAAAGTTGTGCATGCTGAACTTTTCAGACTCCATTGCCATGGATACTGGATCTCCTCTCACATTATGGCAATTGTTGCCAGAGCAACTGAGTGTAACTATGCAACTGTGACACTGTAAAAGTGAAAGCAGAAAAACTCTTATTAGTTTCCATTTTGCTTGCCAGAAATGCATCGTAGTCCTATCTTAGGGGTTTAATTTGATTGTGTAAATGGACTAACAAGCTAGATCCATAAAACTCAATTACTGAGGATCCAATTAATCATCACAAACCTTTGACTTTTTTTTTTTTTAAGGCGGGTTCAACTTGAGAAACTGGGCCTGAGCACTCAATTCTCACCTCTTTTCTTAATATAGACGTACTTCACAGAGTAAAGTACATCTATAAATACACATCATCTCTGCAAATGATGACCAGAGTAGGATCTACAAGCAGATATAGCGCATGATCTTAAACTGTGTTTGCTCAGGTGTGTGTGTGCACCTCAGATAACGGGAGAGACAGAAAGAGAGACAGACAGACACATAAAGAGAGAGAGGATAACAAAAATATGAGCATGTATTCATCCTTACATGTATGTGCCTGTTGGCTCTGATGGTGTGATAGTTGACTATGCATGCCAGTATGTACATTCACTTATCTACACACACACACACACACACACACACACACACACACACACCTTGTTCTATCAAGATACAGGCCCCCTCTGGTGGCTTGTTCAAACGACGATATCCCCACGAGACATCAGTCACAGTGCAACATTTTGATGGGATCTGCTGAAGAAGTAATGAAGCAAACAGCCTTCAGATACACACTTACTCATAGAAATTTGGCACAAAACAGCGCTGCAGAATTTGTGTGTTCAAGATCTGCCTCAAATAACTGACAGGGACCAGCGTAAACTGCCCTGACAATACATGATAACAATAACTGCCTATAAAATGTATAGTCTGATTGGGGCAAAACATGAGGTAGAAAAATAACCCTACCTCATTTTATGTAGATGTAGATCTGACAGACTTGGATAACAGAATTATCAGCTGAATGACTCATGATATGGTGTTAGTTGTCCTTTTATTTTTCATTCTGTTCTGTGCACAATTCAAAACTGCAGAGGTTTGTTTGTCTAATCCAGCGATGTGCTTATTTCACAGTTTTTGTCAGTTTTGTAAAAGGTCGTCTCTTCAATCAGGCCTCAGCAGCTTTGGATACTGCACCTTTGTCTTCATTCTTATGCGAGTTGTGTTTGAGTGCAACTCTTATGCCAAGGCGTTGTAACTCTCTCCTGTCTGATGTCTCCTCTGTGTGAGGCCGCCGTGTCAAAGCTGCCATCTGTACAACAGACCCACCACCATAGGACACCTGTTGAGAGGAGTAAGATGCACGTTTCACTCTCTCTGCAGATGACGATATTTGATAGGGCACAGCCTCCACATTGGGCCCAAGAGAGAACCAATGAATGTGTCTTTTCTGACAAAAGACCCCAGTCTCCACAGCCCTCACAATCCCACCAGACCAATTTCATCCTGACCTCCAGTAGCCGAGCTTTGAATTAAGGATCTCTCCTTGGAAATAATACATGAAACACTATTTCATCCTTTTTTGGAATGAGTTAATGAGGTAGATATATATATATATATATATATATTTTTTTTTTTTTAATTCACATTTAGCTTCAGATATTTGAGTGTATGTGCATCTAGACGTAGATATATGATGCTATAGGAGGCTTCACTCATGAGATACTGTGTAATGGTTACACTATGTCAGTTTTCTGTCCAGAGGTGTAAAGGTATCCATCGATAGTGGTGTGTGTTTCACGCAGCAAGCTGTCTGAGTAATTGTGCTTCGCCTCAAGGAACGTTCACTAACTGCACTTGGGAGATATTGCATGTGTCATAGATCCATGATTCACTAAGCTCTATTGACAGGAAAAAAAAAAAACACAACGCAGAATTATTTTTGATCATATGCCTCTGGTACTAACTGTAGCCCTGCTGTTCAACTTAAATGCACAACTCTGCAATGAACAGTTAATCTGGCAGAGGTGGAAGTAATTTATGCACGTTACTGTAATTGAGTAGCTTTTTTGAGTATTTCTTAAAGCCAGTAATATTACGTTTACTTCAGCACATTTGTGTTTGACTATTGTACTTCAATACATTTTAAATCATATCCATTACAGAGAACAAATGATCAATGACAGATTGGGGAACCTTTCACAGTAAAATGCTCAGTCAGCAAAGACGAGAAGAGGAATCTGGTTCTTTTTTGTTTGTTCTACTTTTTGTCATTTCCAAATTTCCAATAAAAGGTGCACTTTGAAAAACTGCCGACTCAACTGGCAAAAACGTGGGAATAAGCGTGGAAAGAAGGGGAATCATTTCAGTGAGTTTGGTTGAAAACCATGTAGACTCAACCATCGTTTGATCCAAGCATGTTTTCAATGAGCTACTTTTTACTTTCACCAATATCAGCACGTAACCCATTTCATCTCTGTAATTTAGGATGTTATAGCCGGTCTAACCATTAGCTGTTAACTGTGTAACCATTACCTTGATCGTAATAGCGGTGTTATTGAACTGAGCCTGGTGAACAAACATTTTACTAAAATCATAATCAGTCAGACAAAAATCATTTTCATCCTAAGGTGCCTCAGAGAAACCACACTGTGAGCTGTACCACTGGCCGGTGACAGGGGAGATCCAGCAGCAGCAACATGTCCCTCTGTGGTGAGGACTATTACTGCCACAGGTTCCAGCCCAACAACTTTGACCCGTCCCGCTGCAGCTGCTGCTTGCGGCCTGGTCACATGCACCTCAGCTGCACTGATGCTGCTAACCAACAGGTGGGTTCACATGGAAGGTTACTTACATGTCACTGGTATTGTGAAACAATCGGTCCCCATGCAGGTTAGCAAGCTTGTGCTGTCTCTTAAGCAAAGGGTATATAATCATCTGATCATGACCAGTGATAGTAGGTGTATGAATCAGGCAGGTTCAAAATATTATTTTTATGGAGTGATTATACTTATCTACTGTATTGCTAGTCATGGTGAACTCAAATCAAATGTCATTTGAAATAACAGGTCCAAACAGTTTCATAACAAAGGTCTATCATGCAATACGACAAGCTCTGGTAAAATATGTGCCCACGTTACACACTAAGATGATGACACAAACCTACAATACACTGTGGAGGTGGGAGGGGGCTGATACAACTACAAGGTGGTGTTTGATTCTGTATGATTAATTAATGAAAGCTCATCACAATCCCAGGGGAATGGTGTGTAATTTAATATGCCCATATAACACGTGCACACATGTAGCCTCGCACAGCCTTGGCCCACTTAAGTTAAATTATCTCTGAGGAACATCTTTAGGAAAGTTAATTTAATCTATGTTACCATGATAAAGTTTTCATCTTGTAATAGACACAAAATGATGGCATTACATATTCTTAAAACCTGCATACACCCAAGAGATCAAAAGCTGAGACAACAGGTAAAACTTTGTCCAGCGTCAGGTAATGAGGATATGAGCTGAAGGAGGGATCAAGATAAGGGTGAGAAAGAAGTGGATGGGCGGTTCTGGTACTGCAAAAACAGTCAAGCAATGAAATAATGATGAGCATGGCCAGAGACTAGGTTGAGTTACGTTCTGTGCAGTCTAAATGTACTGGCTGAGCCAGGCGAATGGAGAGAGTGAGAGAGAGAGAGAGAGAGAGAGAGAGAGAGAGAGAAGGAGCAAAGTTACTGAGAGACTTGAGAGCAGATTTGGCCAAGGGGAGGTGAAGGACAGCAAGAAGACAGGGTAAGTTGAATATTTTAACTTTTTATGGTTAGTTAGGCCTTGGTCGTTGTGCAATACGTGAGCATGTTTTTGTTGCATTCTGTTGTTTGTCCTTTAAGCAGCACAAAACAATCAAGTAAATGCTGTCAAGCTTTTGTCAGAGAGGATCTCATGGTCATCTAAGTGATGATGATTTTGTGACTGCATAATACGAAAACTTGATCAAACACAAACTAGGCTTTTTAGAAAGCAGGAGCAAAGATCGCAGTAAAGATCATGTGAAATTAAATTAAAAAATTAAATACCTCTTTGAGCAACCCAGTTTTAACTCTGCAAACTTTTTTGTTAGATTTAGATCATTTCAAACAGTCTTTGTTGGAAATGCCCCGATTATTCAGAACTGGCTGAAATGTGTCCTGTGTGTGTGTGTGTTCCACAAATCAGGCTGACGATGACGATGGTCGTGCCTTGTCTGATGTGACCACAAGCGTCTCCAGTGATGACATCAGCGGTGGCTTGACCTACGAGTGGAGCTTGGTCCGCAGTCTGAGTCCTGACTGGGAACTTAATATCTGTGACACTGACACACAATCCAGGTGACTGTATCCTATGCCCTGTTTTTGGAAACCACTTTTTACCAAGAATAGGCAGACTGAGTCCAGATCCTTTTCAACAGTTCCCTGCTGTAACACACACTCACACCGCTACACAACTTTCACACCAGGAAGATTTGGCTCTTCATGTTACTGTATGAGCTGCTTAACCTTAACTCTCAAGGTCAAAACATGTTTGATCATAGATAATGATTTGCTTTTACAAAGTAAAAGATAGAGAAAGAGCATTTCTCTACAAAAGTGTAAGTTTTTGGACATTAACTTGGTCTATTTTTATGGTGTCTTTTGGTTGTATCACAGAGGGCACAGACTTCTACCCCTTTTTGGCAATGTAGTTTTCATAGGACCTGCCCCCTTTGGCTGGTGATCATGGGAGGTTGTTCAGTCATACATTGAACCTGGGTTTTGTGATGTTTCATGGATCCATTTAGAAACTAGGGCCCCTTTTTGTGCTAAGCCCTGCTCAATTTAGACAATTTTGTTATCACTGGACACTCCATTTTGGGCCAGTCAACTTGGAAATTTGGTCAGTGCCACCTTGACCCATTACTAACTTCACCGCCAGGTTTCATGATGTCATTTCATGATTTCATGATGTGGATGTGTATTAAGCCCTGCCCATTGCGATGCCCCCTTGACGCCAAGTGTCCTGACAGTTCACCTTCACTGGCCCATGACCAACCCTCCTGCCAATTTTTATACAAATCCATCCAGTGCTTTTTGAGTTAGCTTGCTGACAGATGGACAGATGGACGAATGGACAGGTGCACTCACATAGCTACCTGCAGAAGGTTTCACTTCCTTAGCAAAGTTAAAAAACTTATCTCTTTATACCAAAAAGACAAAGTGTTGGTGAGTCGAGCTTTGCCTGGACAGGGCACTTGTATGCTATTATTTCAGAGACACTGTGTATTTCTTAAGTCACTTGTCACTTCCTGTAGAGAAGTGTACATACATGACAACCAGAGTTTTATTCAGGAAAATAGGGTGAATTTGCATAGTCTAGGGGGGCAAGGACGCTGCTCTCCATTGCAGGTCATTTTGTCACTCAGATTAGTAAGACAGTTGTATTCATATATAATTGTTCTTAGTGCAGCTTTAAAAGACAAATTTCCTGTACTTTTCACTGTAGGCTGTTAACTGCACTTCCTATTAACCACTAGATGTTCATCATCACATCTTATCATCTGATCATGATGTTCTTGGGCTTACTGCCCCTGACACATACAGCGTGGCATTGCCAATGTCTGTGATGACCTTGTACTGCCTTCCATCAGCTCTCCAGATCAGTGGGCCTGTCCAGAGCGAAGCAGGTCCCTCAGCCCAGAGAGGCACTGTGTGGCCCAGAGAGATATGACCCGGTTGGACCCCTCTCCCCACAGAGCCAGTGAAAGCTCCTGGATGGATGACAGGAGGGGCAGAGACAGGTCCCGGCGGGCATCAGGTCACACACACAGATACACAGCGCCTGTCAAAACATTGACTTTGAACTTGGAGAAAATTATGTCTCATAAGATCTGTGGTACATGGTGTGCTGAGAGGTCATATCCATAAAGAGAACATATTATTGTTATAACCATGGCTTTGTTTTATTTTTAGAGTCCAGAGGAGACAGAGGAAAAGAGAGTGGCTACTTCTCTCCAGACAGAAGGGGTGATGGTGGGCAGCACATGGATGAGGCCAATAAACGGCCATTTCGTTACTATGAGAGGGGGCATCCTCTCCCCAGTAACCACAGTCCTGAGCCTAAAGCCTGTGTCCCCTTCAGGAATGTCAACCTTGGGATACCCTCCCAGAGGAGGAGCATGGACACATTTATACAGACAACTTGGAGAAGTGAATCCCCACAGAGGTACACGTACCACTCCAACTTCAGAGGAGGAACTGTGTCCCAGGCAAGCTCTCCAACCCGTCACAACTCCATGAGCCCAGACCGCTACAAGTTAACCGAATCTTCTACGGGGTCGCAGCGAAGGGGCTCCCACTCCAGGAGCCAAACTCGGTCTCATGCCTCATCTCATGATGCCTCTCAGGTTCCATCACATGCTACCTCTCAGCATACGTCAGGCAGATCTAGTCCATCTCGCAGAGGAAGGTCCAGTGCCTCTCACCCTGCCAGCCCCTCCCACAAGCACAAGGACTCCTTCCATTCACAGAATGGAGAATTTGACAATGGCCACAGGGGGCGCAGCCGAGAGTCAAGGCGTCCATCACAAGCTTCAAACAGCCTCAGTTTGGACTCTGAAAAACTGTACAGGAATCTGGAATCAATTTCACACCGTGGCTCCTCGGCTATTCAGTCAAACTCCTATGAAGCATCTCCTCGAACCAGAACAGCCATTAATAGTCCTGCCAACACTCGAAATCATAATAGTCATGAAGGCTCACCATCCAGGAGTGGCCATGGGACACAGAGCCACACCCCACAAAGGGAACCCCGCTCTAGAGGTAGCAGGCCTGATACAACACAAACCTATTCAAAAAGACCCAGAGAGATGCAGGATAAATGTATCTCCAGTCCTCCTCAAGGCTCCTGGCAGGAGTCCTCACACTCCTTACTCAGCCCTGCTCCCTCTCATGGCTCATCTCCATCGAGGCACGGAGTGGACTCCCAGCTCCTCGCCCATTCACTGAAGTCCCATGCTGAAACCATGGAAACTGATACGAGCAACAAGGGAAATAACAAAGTTAGCTGTGATCGAAGCAGGAGCAGTGCGAGGAGTGGCTTGGAGGCCTTGCTGACTTCTGAACCCAAAAAGGCTCCAGCAGAGGCTGAGGAGGTACATCACTTTGCCATTATGTTTGGTGTTTTTACTGACAAGTCCACATCAGAGACAACTATATAACATAGTTGGAATATTGCGCAAAATGCTTATAAGATTATCAAGTAATCTGACTCTGTATCTGAGGTGAGGATGACCATGGATGACTACATCATCCTGGCTGATATACCGAAGATCCACATGGAGTCAGAGGAGGAGTTTCAAGGGCTGAGGAGGAGGAACCAGAGCCCAAGCCCACGCAGGGACCAGAGGCTCAGGACACCCAGGTTGGTGGTACTGTATTGTTTGGTATGGCATGTCATGTCCAGAATCTGTCAATGCTGCAGCTGTTCTACATTACTAATGTATGATTTTTCAAGCATTTTCCGTTGAAGGATAACAATAACACAGCAGTAGCATAGCAAGTACAGAAAGAAGTTACTTTTGGCTGTAAATGGATTGCAGGCTCTTAGGGCCATGATCAGTATGATTCTAACATCTTAAACATGTGGTGATCCACTGTGCTGAAATAATAATAATAATAATAATAATAATAATAATAATAATAATAATAATAACTGCCGTATCTACAAGGGCAGAAAAAATGATTTTGATTTTAAGTACTAAAACTTACACAGAGATAAATGAAAGTTCACTAAGAGGAAAAGGATAGATATGTTAAAGCATAATGCTAAGTAATGTGTTGTTTATGCTGCTTGTGTACATGCCAATCATTTTTCAATATCAGCTTTCAAACTGGGATCCAGAGATGCCCGGGTAGATCTTGTGTGGCATCCAGCAAAATGAGGAATAATTTCATTTCACCATAATTTAATAAATTAAAAATGTTATGATACAAAAAGTGGATGACACATAATTCAAACATTATGAGTCAGTCTAACCACTTTGAATGTATTTACCAGTGTTCAAGTATCTGTGCAATTAAATACTTAACACTAAGAGGCAGACCTTTTCATATGAGGGCCAAAAGCCTTTCAAATGGGGGTCTGCAGATAAATGAAAGCCAATTTGGGGGTCCAGAATATGAAAAAGGCAATATCCCCTGTACTGTAACATTTTATTTTCTTTTTTAAGGTATGAGGACACAGTAGGTGTTTACAGTTCAGGGCTCGAGTCAGATGACAAAGGGAGATGCAGAGAGAGAGGGAGAGATAGACGGGAGAAATTTCGTGACTCAGTGGATGGAAGACTCTCTCGAAGACCGTCAACAGCCTCTGTTCACACACAGGTACGGTGGCAGAACTGTAAGAAATGTTTGCAGTATTCATTCATGTATTCATGTTGAAATACAGCAGTTTCTATTTTAAAAAATCCATGTATGTAATCTGTCTATAAACATTCTCTCAGAGCTCAGATAATCAAAGTGAAAAGCACAAATCTTCAAAGGTGAAAGAGAGAGCGCGTCCTGAACATGCTGAAACACAGGTGAGAACGATCCCATGACTCTTTGCGTCTTTTTAAATCACATCAGAGTTTGGGAGAAAATGGGTCATTCATACATTCATTCTAAAGTAGCTCCTTGATATTTATTTCAGCTCTTTTACCTCAGGCCCCTCCGTATAGAAGCAGCTTGCAGAAAAAGCCATTAGTTAGCACTGTAGGCTTTAGGGCAGCGTGTTCATTTTGATTTATTGTCTTTATTAATAGATTCTGGTGTGGTTCAAGCTGATGCATCCTGCAGTTTCAGCATTGTCTCAGTATTGCAATGTCATGGCTAAAACTGCTGAGGAAACATACAGAGAACTATGAATGGCCACAAAATGAAATTAAAAAAAAAGCATGATTTCAAGTGTGTTTCTAGTGCAATGAAATATATGTAGCAATCATATGTGAAAGACTGCAGTTGTTCCCAAAAACTCACAAAAGATTTTGTTCAACAAACGACAGCTACGGGTGCGATCTAATACCTGGAACTGCATGATCTTCCTACTTGCACTTAAGGGCATATCATAAAATGATTTTTGTTCTCCCTCACTGCTTCTGTCTTTGTCTCTCTCCTCTTTCACTCCCTCTGTCATTATACACACACTGGAAACAATACTATAAATGCACGGTAAGTATTTTCTGTCATTTTGTGCTGACATGTTCTGACACTAAACCCTAAATGTGGTTTTCAATCAGGAAACTGTCACAACACCAAGGGGAATCACATGACAGTTTGTGTGCAAAATTAGTGTTTCTATTGTTTAATTCATTTTAGTGTTTGACTCAGCAGTGTTATATGGTATTATATGTGAATGAAATATTACCAGATAAGTACCCTCCACTGCTTTCAAGTGGTTATGATACTAAGTTTTGGGAGCCTGCTTTAGAAAAAAAAAATACTTAATTCATTTTTTAAATATATCTATATTCTCATATTATTATTGTACTTCTAATTTTTCATGATTTCTTCTGGTTACTGATTGCTTGCCCTTCTAGTTCAAAATGATGTAGTAATGTTATTTAGTCATGCTGGCAGTAGTTAATCTGGCTTTGACAGTTTCCGCTTCCTCTAAATTTCACACGTCTAGAAACTGTGAGACACCGACCAGCACACGATGACTTGAAATAGCTTGTACTTTTGTTTCAGCTGCTGTTGCTTAAAGGGGTGGATGTCCAGACTGGATGAAAATGGCAAGGTAAGAAGTTTTTCTCATTTTCTATTAAAAAAACTCTGCTGTAACTACATACTGACGACACTTAACATCAAGGAAGAGAATCCACCCTTACACTATTTACAAATGAACCTGCATTTTGTAATGATGTGATCAATGGATCTATGTTACCGCTACACCACTTTTAATGTCACCGATGAAATGCAAAAAGTGAACCTGGCCTTTGTGTTTTCTTCTGTGTTTTTCTCAGTGGAGGAAACACTGGTTTGTTTTGACTGATGGTTCACTGAAGTATTACAGAGATTCAGAAGCTGAGGAGGTAAGGCCAGACGTGGTCCAAACACAATACCTAATTTCTGAGAAAATAACCCGGTTTTGTTAACCTGCAATATTTCAGTATTTTATTCAGTCTTATTTGGTTTGAGAGTTTGTGAAAGCTTTTGGCAGTGTAACATAGTAGAGAAATGTGACACCGATATTCCAAGAATAATTTGTGAGATAATTTCGGTTTTCTTGGAAGCAGTTTTAAAGGTTGAAACCATACCTATCAACACGGTAGAATCCAGTAGAAATGAAACAGAAAAACAGGAGGGATGTCGTTGCTTGAGTTACCTTTTCAATTCATTGTAGCTCTTCCTGTTGTGTTACAGTCAGACGACCTGGATGGAGAGATCGCATTGACTTCCTGTGTGAATGTGTCCGCGTGTGATGTGGAGAAGAACTACGGGTTCCAGATACATGTGTGTATTTCCTGGTGTTTTGCTCATTGTCTTGCACAGTACACACAGTAACAAGGGCAGAGGGAAACCCCCTCTCACTGACAAATGGACACCAATTACACAGTTTGGCTGTTTAACAGTGTGTGTGTGTGTGTGTTCTTTCTTTTGATGTCCTCCAGACAAAGAGAGCAGTGTTCACTCTCTCTGCCTTGACCTCCAGAATACGACGGAACTGGGTGAAGTTGCTAAAACAGGCGATCCACAATAATACCCCGTGAGTCTGTCTTTACCCTTGTGGCCAAGTGTGTGCCGCAGCCAAAAGTTAAATATGTCATTTGCCGGCTGCAGTGCAATCAAGAAATAAGGGGTAAACTGCTTGGCACATATTGTATATTATGTTGTGTCTAAGGATGTACCAGGAGGGACTGTATGTGAAATTGAGCCAAAGAGCTCATAAATTGGGTCACACTAAAACAAATCATTGAAAGTGCTGTTTGGACCGGAAAAAGTTACACAATTACTGCAACACCCTCAAAGAACCTGAATTCCTGAACATGATGAATAAAAGCAGACCATGTGATTACGGGGTCTGTCTGTAGTGAGCACAATCTATTATCTCTCCTCTGATGTGTAACCCTATCCTCTTTTCTTTCCCTTGATTCCAACCTCAGCCAATCAGACACCGGCAGCGAGAAAGAGAACCCCCTCTCCCGGAGACCGTCGTCATGCCAACCTCCCGCTCAGCTCACCTGCGGGGACTCGAGCTATGAAGCTACTCCTGCCGGTATCAAGTCCACTGTTACCGCTGCTGCCTCTCATCGAGCTGACCGCCACCAAACTAGGTGTGTAGACGGGGATTTGGATGCAGCGCCGTCCGACTTATCTCCAGCCAGTCAGAGGGAAGCAGGGGAGGGCTGGGACAGGGAGCAAGCGAAGCGATTGGAGGAGAGGAACAAGTGGTTTGAGGAGGGGATCCCATTCAGCGAGATGGGCAGCAGGTGGGACTCCATGGAGCTGAAGAAGGGGAGCGTGCCTGTGCCTGTAACTGATACCATAGACTCAGAAGTCAGCAGGAAGTGGCTAGAATTCGAGAGGATGTCTTTCAGGGAAATGAGCGCACAATCTCTCATTGGAGCCCAGACTCATCAGTCAAGCACCTCAGAGACGTCGCAGTCTCTCGTTAGCCCCCAAACCTTTCTGCCAAGTTGTGAGGAGGCCTTCCAGTCTCTCAGTGGTACCCAAACTAGTAAAGGGAGCTCCAACCAGGCTGTTCCCTCTGTGAATGGCACCCAAACCTCTCAATTAAATGCAGCTGAAGCCCTTCAAAGGGAGGTAAGAAAACATACCAAGATGTGACAAGTGGCAACAGAAGCCTATTGAAAGATTCCTTGAACAGAGAAATTATATATATATATTTTTACAGAGGTCATGTATACAGAAGTAAAGTCATGTTTCAAACCTCCAAATTGGATATCAAACCCCTCCACACCTTTGCGCCCCTGTCCATTTCTTCTGTCTCATTCATTCTTATTTTTTTCTCTGTCCCCCTCTCCACGTCCCAGGCCCTCTCCCTTAGACAGCAGGTGGAGAGTATTAAAAGGGAGCGAGTGGCCATGGGGATGGAGGTGGACAGCCCGTGTGGCCCTGGGGCCCCCTGCAGGGCCAGACTGGAGGCCATGGAAGCAGCTCATCGGAGTGCACTCCAGGAGCTGCAGGAGAAACACGCCAGAGAGATCAGGGAGCTGGAGAGACAGAGGGACAGGATGCTAGAGGAGGAGAGCCAGGCAGCTGCTAAAGGTGAGGAGGAGAGCACTGTGAGTGTGACACAAACACTGAGCAGGTTAGGAATTTAAATCAATTTAAATTGAGAGAGGTGACACTCCAAAAATGGATGATACCTCAGGTCTCCATTCTTCAGGTATTTATTACAATGCATTTAAACATTGTGGTAGCCAACACATGCTGACGCGTTTCGGCTATCAGCCTTCAACGGAGCAACGCTGATGAATGCATAATGAGTCGAGCAATCTTAAATTCAAAAACAGACTAGACCAAGGGACTACAAAGGGATTTCTGTTTCCTCATTCAGAAATATATCGGATAAGGTAAACAGAAACAGAAATGCAAATTGAAATGGAAATGAACGAAACAGTCCTACGCCATATCCAATAAATATCTATCCATCCATTCATTCATTCATTCATTTTCTATACCCGTTCCTATTCAGGGTCATTATAGGATGCAGCCTATCCTATCCCAGCATGTGTTGGTCAGATGGAAGGGAAACACTTTGAACTGGTCACCAATCCATCACTTAGATATTTATAAATCATCAGTGAATAAGTGAGGACATTACTGGGTGCACTCCTTTTTGCACAACCGAGGCACAATTTGGCAAGACGTTATAACAAGCAACAAAAGAGAAGTTTGTTTTGACATGGATGAGAACACATTGGGAAGGGTCCAGAAATCAAAGAGGGTATCCGCCTTTCATAGAACAAAAAACACAGGCCACATGATCCTCGATGATGGTTACACTGCTCTCGCCCAGAGATTTGTGCTGTGTGCACCAGCAGCTGTAATGATGTCTGAATGTTCACATACTCAGCCTACACAGCTGTAGCAAGTGCGCCCCGGCTTGCTAAAGGTCTGGACCCACAGGCACTACAGGCCAGCCAAGAAACACAGTGTTTAAAGTGATATCATTTTATATTTCCATATCTGATTAGCTGATCCACTGCAAAGAGATTTCCTCTCTGACAGGCTAGTTAGCCGCAAGGCAGGATTGTCCTATTTGTGAACTGGTTCACTACATACGCTTGAAACAAAAGTCTTAAATATACACAAATTAAACCACATCACACATGAAATTTGATTCTCAAAAGCTGACTCAGGAATGTATCTAACATTTTTGAAAAAAATATAAATTAATCTATGTGATTATATTCATTTGTTTGATGGTTTACAAAACACAAAGAGCAAAGAATTTGTTTGTGGACAGAGAAAAATGCTTGTGTTTGTTGGTTTTTGTATTTAAATATCATACAGAAAATAACCTTGTGTATGTAATAATAATTATGATGATGATAGTGATTATTAGTTGGCACCCATCACACTCCTGTCCCTCTCTCTCTGTAATCCTTCCTAAGATTTTGTCCATTTTTATCCCCTTTTGTTTGTTTGTTTTTTTCTTGCCCTCTATGAATACTCCAGTCAGTGGATATTGTTCTGGTTTTCTATAAATTATGGGCCTGTAAAGCCCTCTGAGATAGTGATGAAGGGCTATAAATAAACCTGAAGTCCTGTACAGTTTATTTCTGCAATCCTCTCGTGTAAAAATCCTGAATTATGAAAAATAATTCCCTCCATAAACAAACTATTGTCTACTAGTACAGAGCAGAGATCATAGATGTGCACATCAACCAGGAGAGCCTTGTTCTCGAGTGCTAAGCTCCAAAACAATGCACATTAAAGACAAATATGTCAGCGCTGAATGTGCTACCTTTATCTTTACTATCTTTTTCAGTAGGTGTAATGCACCTTTACACAATTAAAAGTTAAAAAGTGAGAGGATTTGGTTCCTAGTCCATTGCTGGCGGTAGAATGACTCCTTTACCTCATGCTGCTGTTCATCGCCCACTTCTCAGTTGTCACTGTCTTTCTGCTGCTGCCATGTTCATCACAGCTATGGAGGCACTGAGAGCGGCTCACAGGGAGGAGCTCGACAGAGAGGTGGAGAGGGCCAGGAGGTTAGCTGGAGGGGCTGCACATGTGGACACTGCATACCGAGGACAGACGTAAGTTGATTATAGGCAGGCCGCTATCATAGACAGAATATTCTCCATTTCACAGGCTCTCGCCGCAGGCTTTAAATGTTCTACACAAAACCGTGACCCCTTGCACGATGGGGCATAATAATTTACTCTGTAATATGTGTCTGTGTGTGTGTGTGTCAGACCCCAGGCTGAGGTCTTACACAGTGAGCTGGATGTGCTGTCAGAGCGATACTCACAGAAGTGCCTGGAGCTGAGCCGCACTGAGCAGAGCAGCAGAGGCCGAGAGACAGAGCTTGGCCGCAAGGAGAGAGAGCTGGAGCAGCTCAGAAGAGAGAACCAGGTTTGGAAAGGGAGAGAAAGAAAAGCAAAGAGGGAGAACAAAAAACAAAGGTCCCTTTTTTGATATGAGTGTAAACACAGAGAGAGTCTATTAAACACATTGCACATTACAAGGCTGGTTTATTGAGTTCAGGATCGTTTTCATAAAATCTCATGCCTTTTCTTCTGATTAAATTAATAAAAACAAAAACAGACTGAGCATCAGTGTGCCTACCAGTTCACAGTCTCGCTTTAAACCATCATTTTAGTGCCAATCCCTGTTTTTTTTTTTTTTTTCAGGAGCTAAAGGCCAGGCTGGCTGAGGAGATCAGTCGCATGCGCCCCTTCATCACAGGGCAGAAGTCAGAGATGATATCCCTCAGCAAAACTGAACGTAGTGCATCGGATGTAGAGGTAGGCCAGTGACGATAATAATATAACAAGTACGGTTAAATGGTTGTGACAGCCGATGCTCCTTCAATTCATAAGAAAATAGGTGATGCTTAATTTAGACAGCGGAGTGTGTAGGGTACATTCACAATGTTACCTCAGCCTCTTGCAGCTCCAACCCACTTTCATTTAACACACTCTTCGCTGTACCTGCACTGTGAGGTACGGATTAGTCTGGACCACGGCTGGGAGCGGTAAACGTTTGACAGCCCTGTCACGATGATCCAGAAAGCAGAGTCTGAATTATGAGCACGGAAAACTTGAACCCACTAGTAATTAAACAGACTACCCAGATCATTCCCAGTGTGTTGTTTCCCTATCTCCGGCTCCCTGTGGCAATATTGTCACCTCCTCCTTTTTTCTAGTGTCCCCATTAGTGTTGTCCATCTGTGGTGGGTCACACTCTGGTGCAGGCCATACTGCCATCTACTGCCTGGATCACATTATTCCTCACTGCTAATATACCACACTCTCAGTGTTAAACAGTGAAAGATTGTGAACTAGATTGTCTTTTGCTTGACCTGGTGAAATCCCCAGACTTACACTGCAAAAATCTCCATCTTTGTAAGTCAGTTATTGTCCTGTTCAGTGTTTAAAATCTTATTTTTCTCAAAGCAAGTGAAAAAAAAAATCTGCCAGTGGAATGAGGCAATGTGAAATCTTTTCAGTGCCGCTTCGCTTGTTTCAGGATTTTTTCTGGTAACAAATGTAATTATGGTGAAAGAATGCAGAACAACGTAGAACAGTACAAAGGTTATCAAGAAAATGACGCTTGATTCAAGAAAATTCTGAAAACAAGTGGTATTATCTTATCCCACGGGCTGATTTTTTTGTTTTCAGATAAATAACATGGTAACACCGAATATTAGACTAAGTGACTTTTTAAGATGGATGTTTTTGCTTTGTAACTTTTCATCTTTACATTTTTAATCAACTGGTAGTAAGGGGTCACGTCTTGTGTGTTTCAGGTGCTATTGAGGGCAAAAGAAAATGAGGTGCAGTATCTTCAGAAAGAAATCAGCTGTCTGCAGAGTGAAGTTCAGTCTCTTATTAAGGTGCCTTTGATGCTCTGACCTACTTTATTATATGCATTTTTCTAATGGCTCAAAGTATTGTACATCTTTTATTATATACATTTACAACTTTGCTTTAAACTCATCCAATGATCATTTCTCCTCAACTATGACACACCATCTGCCTCTCTCATGCCCCGATCCTTATTCTAGGAGAAAGAAGCAGCTTATGAGCGGTACAAGGAAGTTTATGTAGAACTGAATGAGATGAAAAGTCGCAGCTACTTGGAGTCGGGCTCCCTCAAGGAACACCTGAGACTGGCCAATGCCGCGCTGCAGGAGGGGGCAAGAGAAACTTGACCGGTGGAGGAAAATGACACTTAAAGAAGCCAATATAAAACAAAACACACAATGCAATGATATGATTTGTTGTTATCGCCCTGGCTGGCTCTCATTTGGAGCTGTGAGAATAAAAGTACAGTGAGTTTTTCTTCAGGAAACCACCAAGCACAGATGGCCTCTGCTAAGATTAATCAAGAATACCAAAGAAAGACTACCACCCAAGTGTTTCTCCATCTGTATCGACTTAATTTATTGAGTTGTAAGACACAAACATGCAAACGAGTGAAGGCATGACTGGTAGCCTTGATAGCCTCACATGAATATGATATTAAATACTTTAGTGGGAACAAGCTGGAAAAGGAGAAGACAGAGTGCAGACACAGGTGGAAGAAGACTGAGGTATGGTTGTGGAAGTCACAGTGCTTTTTCCCGTCTTCCTCACACCAGCTGATATGCTTTCAGTCCTTATTGCAAAGCACCCTGTGGAAGGAAATAAAATGATTTTGAAATGTCGTCAGCTCTCAGTTGTTATCCGCCATCATCACCACAAACTGCCGAAAACTGCACCTTTTTTTCTTATCTACCTCTGAAGTGCAGTTGTTCCACCTTTCACACATAGGGAGCACTGAATTAATTTAAACGTTAAATAAGGCGTGGCTCATATACACTACAACCTTACCTTTTTTTCTCTCTTTTTTTTTTAAAACTGATGTTAGCTCAGTCGTCATCGTCATCATCTTCGGGGACAAAGATGTCATGTTCCTCCAAGAGAGCAGCAAAGTTTTTGCTGATCAGAGTTCCCACATACAGGAAAGGCACCACCACTATTGTCATGCGGATAAGACCGAAGGAAGTCTGGGAATCAGAGGGAGGAAAAGTGACGTCAATATTATTAAGCAATAATGATTACTTACTATGTATAAATCCCCACTTTGGTTTAAAGGATTCAATAAATCATTTTGCTCTAGGACAGATAGGTCAGTCTAGCTTTGGAAATATGCACAAAATCTGCCGTAAAACTAGAAACAAGATCACAGTCATTGAGGTGATGAACATGACACTGAACGGGAGACTAAATCAGTGAACTACACACAGGATGTACTCCTATAAGCTTGAGAATCATTTCTTGTAAGGTTCACTGTGTATGAGAGTCAGTCTAAAAATAACCAAACAGTGCATGGGTAAATGCTTCTTTAAATTAGATTTACATTAACTCTCCTAGACTACCCCCAGGACAACTGGCAGTACTGAAACAAGACTGTGGGCACATTATTGTTAACTCGAGCGTTCCACTATTAAAAAAAAAAAAAAAAAACAAAGACATTTGTGTTTGAGGTCGCTACTTAAATGCGAGGTAATGTTAGTTGTGGCCGCCTATCTTTTTAACAATCTCATATAACACTATAAAATTCCAATATGGCTTTATTTTGTGTCTGTGGTTCTCTATAGTGATTCAATATCAATAGTAGTGACCTTTATGGTGCTTTTATATCTCTAGGCTCCAAATTAGCATTCCTACAGCCGGTGTGTCTGCGTCGTTACCATTTTCACGACAAAACGAGTCAAAACGACTTGTTTTGCCTTAATACGGCACACCAAAACATCCAACTTAAGATTGTATTACGACTGAATAAATGGATGATCCATTCAGTTCGCTTATATCCCGAAACAAACAGTATTATTTTCCACATTTTACTCTTGAATACACAAAATAAAAAATAATTACTTCCTGAAAATACCTTTCGGTTGAATAAACAAAGGCTCATTGGCTAACTTGGGCGTTCGAGCACATTTCCTGCTTTACTATTCGCCAGAGCTGGTGTCAATCAGTCGGCTATGTCCCGCCCACGCCCTGGTCCCGTCAGGTTTGTCCCGGCAGAGAAACTCACCTTGTCCGGTTTGGGTAGGATGGCTCCAGACGCCGTGGACACTGCGGTCCGCCGAGGAGCTGCCCTGCACACGGCTGAGGCTGTCGACCCGCTGCCGCGGCTCATTATGCCAGTGTTTTTGGTGGCAAAATGCCGTGAGAGCCGCAGTATCGCCGACGCCATTTTTTTTTCCAGTTGTGTGAAGCAGGGGTGGGTCCGCTGTGACTATGTGGGCGTGGCTTGAGAAAAAAAAAAACAAACAAAAACAATCAAACTCATAAATAAGTCTAAGACATGTTTTGGTGTATAAACAGCATGTATTAATCATGTAGTCAGTCAACACTGCCATTCTGATTACAAATAAATCCATAATTTAAATTTACAAATCCTCGTGCACGACGTGTTTTACTTTGTATGTTAAAAAATATGCATAGTGTGTAATTGCCTTAATTGAAAATTTAAACGCATTTGTACATATTCCAGTGGAAATTGGTGCAGAAATTTGTCCCAAAAAAGTATTTATGATGCAAGAAGACAAATATGTAAAGGGTACATAATCAAGGTGGAACGTAAATCATTAATCTATCTTGAAAATACATTGAAATATATAAATATTTCAGACGTGCTTAATATAATGTGCAAATAAACATGTATGATGAGTATGATTTACAAAAAAGAATAAAAAGTATCATAGGGAAAAATAGACTCCATTCACATAAAATAATTAGATAGTAAGATTCATACAATTTTTTTTTCCTTTTGTTTTTAATCTGTTGAAAATACATTCAAATATACACACACTTCAGACGTGCTCGACATAATGTACAAAGAAACAGGAGTATGATTTAAAAAGGAAAAAAAAGAAAAATTCGAATAAAAATGGAGAAAAATAGACTCATTAATATAAAATCATTAGAGAATAAGAATCATGGCAATAATGTGATAAAATGTTATTCAGAATATTTTTTATTTTATTTTATCTTTACTAAAATACATTCAAATATACAATATATACAATATACATTTTAGTATAAATAAATATATAGACAATATACATTCCAGACATGTGCTCATCATAATGCTGTACAAAGAAACAGGTGTATAATTAAAATTTAAAAAAATAAAAATAAAAATATTGGGAAAAATAGATTTCATTTATATAAATCAATACAGAAAAAAAATACACATACAAATATAATACAAAAAACGAATAAGTTATTCCTCTATAAGGAGTTCACAGTACATGTTGACAGTTTTATCACTTTTTTAGTGTTAATAAATTTGATGGTCTTTATATATTTATTAAATTCACACAAAAAAACAAAGAAATTTGAAGTAAGCTTCGTAATTGCGCATTTTGAAATTTTCCATATTGAATCAATAAATTTACCATCAGGTTTATCGTGTCTATAATCGATGTTATTATTACGATTATTTTGATATATCCGTGCGTGTGATGACGTGCACCCGCCAATCATCCAAAACGAGCAGCGCGCGAGGCGAGGACTGCAGCACTTCCTCGAGGCCGAGAGCGCGATTCCGCGGCGGCGCGCACGGAGAGCTAGGAAGTCGACAGGGGGGAAGAAAGGACGTTGAATAAACTTGCCAACTTGTAGCCGAGCGGCCGGGAAACACACCTGAGTGATATGGTCGAGCTTGTAGCCGCAGAGGAACCGGCGACTTGTTTTCGAAATAAATCAAATTAGCCGAGAAAACAACAACAACAACAACGTTTACATCCCGTGCACCGCTCGGTGAACTCGCCACACGAGCAGCTCCGAGCAGGAGGGAGACTCCGGCAGTTTTCAAACACACCTGCTCAACCTACCTGCTGCTGTCCGCGGTACACAGCCGCACACCGCCGCTTGTGAGCCATCACAACCAGCCAAACATCACCGAGCGCCACCGGCTCGTTGTTTCAAGGGAACTCCTCAGGAAAAGTTGTCGGCGCTGGTGGAGGAGCCGTCACCGAGGCCTGCGGTGTGGAGGCTGCATGTGTGAGGACTGGCGGCGGCGTGGAGCGACAGCGGAGTGACAGAAACACCCAGAAAACATGTCGGCCCAGGCGCAAATGAGAGCCATGCTGGACCAGCTAATGGGCACCGGGAGAGATGGTGAGCCGGGGTTGGATGACAGAATGTGTTGGTGATCCGCTGTCCTCACACTGTTCAAGTTTGTGTTGCTGTTAGCGCGGCTAGGCTAGGCTAGGCTAGGCGAGCTAACGAGCTGCAGCCGGATGGGACATGCTGTGCTAACCTAGCCTGCTAACAAGACATCCAGCCGGGTGGTGTTTGAGTTAACTTGGTCAGGGGTTTTAAGTTAGAGTGAGTGGCACTCTCCGGGAAGATAACCCTGCCGAGCAACAAGATTTTTATTTAATTACCGATCATCTTCTTTTGTTCATGGCCCAATTACTCGCCATTAATTGTTATCATTTTGTGCCACTCCATCCGAGCAGCTAACTTTAGGCTATACTAGTGCTTGACTGACTTGTTTATTGTAAATCTGCCACATAATCACTTAGTGTGTTTGATTGGCACGCTTAAAAAAAAAAGTTAGCACAGAAGATCGTTGTGAGTTGTACTAACCCGGGTGTATCCACTTTTTTGTTTCCTTTTTAAAGGGGACACCATGCGGCAGAGGATCAAATTCACAGACGAGCGTGTCTGCAAGAGTCATCTTTTGGATTCGTGTCCTCACGACATCCTGTCCGGCACCGTGAGTGTCCCGTTTCACACACACACACACACTTTCACATC
This sequence comes from Myripristis murdjan, assembly GCF_902150065.1. Lineage (NCBI taxonomy): Eukaryota > Metazoa > Chordata > Actinopteri > Holocentriformes > Holocentridae > Myripristis > Myripristis murdjan. Next base: position 16,199,230 of record NC_043980.1, read on the forward strand.
ACTGGAATGACCGTAATTGAAGTTATTGAATGTTTACCTTGTGACACTATGCGTATGACATGAAAATATTTCATGATTGATAAGATAATCAGGGAAGTGTTACAGAGGAAAGCACCAGAGATGCAAATGATATGCACAAACGAAACCTACAGGTGTCAGTGAGCTGACGATGAAAATGAACCAGAGGAGGAGAATGTTTTACTGTAGGTTGTTTATGTTTTGTTTATATTATTCATATATATACCCAATCTCTCCTGGGGGATAAAGTATTTTTGTTTCTGATTTGCTTGGTCACAGGACAGATGTCAAATGAAATAATGAAACTGTTAGGCTTTCATCAATAATTGAGTGAAACATCCTCACAAGGGAAAGTAAAAGTCATTGCCTGAGGCAACCACAAATGGACATCCATTTGTTTTCAGAGCCTGTGAACCAAAAGGGAGTACAAAGAGATCAGTTTACAGGTTAGGAGTGGTCACCAGCTGGTTAAGTTGTTGTTGTGTTTTTTTGAGAGGCAAATTATACTTTGTTGTTCTGGTGGAAATGCAAGTTTTGTGTGCTAGTTGTCGCACTGACGCTTTGCTTATTGTCATTAATGTAAAAAAAAATAATAATAATAAAAAATAGACATGTTGGCGTGAATATGTGGACTAATTTATACGCATTGCAAACAAACAAGTCACGTTAAGCCATTAAAACCTTTGGACTTGTAACCTGACTGGTCTAAATCCAATAATTAGAACTAGGAATTCAAATTAAAAGTGCAGTTGTGATTGATTTTGTTTATTTACTGAAGCCACCTGTTCAGCTCCTGTATATTGCAGTTTTCTACATGATCAAGTTTCAGTAAGCACACAAGACGTAATACATTGACACTGCCCTGATTTCTGCAGAGAATGGACCTGGGAGAGTGTGTGAAGGTCCATGACCTGGCCCTCAGAGCAGACTATGAAATTGCCTCCAAGCAGCAGGAGTACTTCTTTGAGCTCGATGTAAGTGGTTTTGTCATTATAGCACACATAACTGTGTATCAATGTTTTCAACAGAGCTACTCACACAGTCTCACAGGTATAAAGGAATATAACAGTGACATACTTGTCTGTGGGGAATATGAGGGTCTGCAGAGCCACATATGTGTAGATACCCGTTTATCTTTCTTGTCTTCTTCCAGGCCGCGGAGCATCTTCAGTCTTTCATCGCTGACTGTGACCGCAGGACTGAGTTGGCCAAGAAGAGACTGGCTGAGACACAGGATGAGATCAGCGCTGAAGTGGCTGCAAAGGTGGCTGACTCCCCGTTCACTTTTTTGAGTGAGATTAGTATCAAGTTGTCATGAATGCTGTGCTTGTAATCATGCAGAGTAACTCATCTTCCGTGGGAAATGTTAAGTCATGCCAGCTGAGTGTCTACAATCTGATACACAGAGAAAGAGCTTTGGTCATCTTTGTTTTTGTCGCTGATTCTTTTTTTCATCTGTTTCGTCTGCCATGTTAAGGCTGAGCGTGTCCATGAGCTGAATGAGGAGATTGGGAAGCTGCTTGCCCGGGCCGAACAGCTGGGGGGAGAGGGGAATGTGGACGAGGCCCAACAAGTGCTGGAAAAGGTGGAGAAGACCCGGGCCATGAAGAAAGAGGCAGAGGTCAGACACTTCATCACTGGTTTATGTTTAATTCTGTTAAAATAGTTTCACTCATATGTCAGTACCCACACTACAAATATTCAAATTCTGTGAATAAGGGTTTTATATGTGATGCTGAATTTGCATGAAATGATGCCTCATTTTCACATTCCACAAATAAATGTCATTGTAAGCTACTTCCCTGGTGCAGTTAACCAAAGGCGTTTCACTCTGACTGTGCGTTTTGAGTTGACAGTGCGTTCATACTCTAGTCTTAGGTTCGTCACACTCCTTTCCTTTATGAAACAAAAAGTTCAATCCCTTTTTATTCTGCTGTGTTTGTTTAGTTAATGTATGCTTGTTTCTCAGTGCCGCTGTAATCTGCATTGTTACAGGATGTGTACAGGAACTCAATGCCAGCCTCCAGCTTCCAGCAACAAAAACTAAGGGTGTGTGAGGTGTGCTCTGCCTATTTGGGTCTCCATGACAATGATCGTCGTCTAGCTGACCACTTCGGGGGCAAACTGCACCTTGGCTTCATCGAAATCCGTGAGAAGCTTGACAGACTAAGGGTTAGTGGTGTATTTGATATAGCATATACTATGCTAATTTCTATTGTTATTAGTCAGCAAGGTTCCCGAGAAGCTACACAGTCTAAATGTAAGCCTTGTACTCATCCATTTTGTGAAATAAGACAGTGGTTATCTTTCTGAGCGTGTTTTATAGGAAAGCAGCAGGCCATTATGATCAGTTGTACTGAACGTACTCGGTCACTTGTTAGTATTTTTCAGTTGTTTTACGTTTCCCCCTAGAAAGCAGTTGTTGAGAAACAAGAAAGAATGCGAATGAGAAGACGAGAGGAACGAGACCGAGAGGAGGAGAGAGAAAGAGAGTGGGAGATGGAACGAGAACGAGAGAGAGAAAGGGAACGAGAGCGTGAGAGAGAGCGAGAATGGGAAAGAGAACGAGAAAGGGAGAGGGACCGAAGGAGGTAAGAAACAACCTTACTTCCCACTGTTATCATGTGCAGAGTGCGGGATTGTGTCCATGTCAGCGGTGAAACTTGACACTATCTGGTCTTTGTCCCCATCTCAGGTCAAGATCTAGAAGTGGAGACCGATACAGGTACGTCTGTCTCGACAAGAATCTCTCTAAAAGTTCAGATAATCATCATATTGGCATAAGTGCTGAGACTTATTAACAGCTTAGTTTCACAGACCATGGTGCAACACAGCCTTGCAAAATGTGTAAAGGGGCATTGGGGTTATAGCAGCCAGGCAACCTATTTTTACAGCCTTCCCTTTTGTCACGGTTTTACCCTCAAATATGTCCATTTGTCCACAAAATTATCTCTGGTAGGGATGGAGGCAGCTCGTCCTCCCATCGTTCAAGACGGCACCACTCATCTCGTTCCAGAGAAGAGGGTGGAGATCGGGACCGGGAACGAGAGAGGAAGCATCGGCACAAGGACAGGCACCGCTCACGATCCCACTCTCACAGGAGCAAGAGGAAGAGGTGAGGCCTTTGTCTTGTTGCTGTTGTGTAGTCCAAGCCAAAGCAAGTATTTTATGCTACGTTGGCAGAGCCCGACATGTTTTGTAACCCTACAGAATGTTTCAGTTTGCATCTAAAACCAATGCAAAACAGTGAGGTCCTACTTGCTCCTAGGAGTAGGCCTAATCCTTGCTGTGTGTGTGTGTGTGTGTGTGTGTGTGTGTGTGTGTGGAAAGATTCATAACTAACTCTCAAATCCTCCTCAGAGTTAGTATTTTTAGTCCTAGTCATAGTTTTCAGTGCAGTTCCTAGGAATGATTCTGAAACTTTGGTAACTGCAGGCCCAGTTCCTCTATTCTTAACCTTACACGTCGAGACAGAGCAAACAGGGAAATAATTAGTGGCGATGTGAATGTATGCAGTGTCAGTGGAAGGAAGCTAGATGGGTGCAGCTTTGCTCTAGATGGTGTAAACCTTGGTTTGAACATTTTTAGCTTGAATGAGAAATTCACCTGACACAGTGAAGCAAAATCCAGTGAGCTTGAATCAGGAGTTTTAGTCCTCTGTCTGTAAATTAATGTTATCTGCATATTAGGCTTTGGCAACTAGATGATTACCTTACAGATCACACTGGAATACTTGCCTTTGATTATTGAAAGGAAGATGTTAATTCTCGACAAAATATGAAGCAGCTTATTTCATTTAAATGCTGTCTTGAAGCTACTCTAATTTATTACTTGATATTATAATAGTGGTCATAATCACAACCAGTTTGTTTTTGAACAAAAATCCTGTATAGCCTCAGCCAAGTAGCAGGTGTGTCTTTCAGAAGTTGTTTCAAACACTTTCCTCAGATGCTGTATTGATTTTAAAAGTCAAATGATACCCTTAACACTTTTTCAGTCATTTCAGCCAAGAGGGCTCTGAGCACTTTGATATTTTTAGCTCTGTGTTTCTCTGAAATCCTGCTCAGTATAGTAGCTGTTTAAAACGGCAGCTATTTTCTTAATTTGTCGAGCTCAATAATATTTTCCGTGTCAATTGATGCTGTGAGTGAGAGAGAGGGAGGAGGTGTGAGGATGTGAGGAAATCTAGCCAGTCACTCCATCCTGTTACGCCGAGATTCAGGCCTGAGTCACGCACAGGAATGGCATCTTGTAGATCACACTTTAAAGTAAAGGCACTGCATTGATTTATTAGTGGTGCAAAACAGTGCTGAAACAATTAGTCAATTGACAGAAAATGTATTGCTTATAATTTTAATAATTGATTGCTTATGATTCGTGCTACAACTTCATTTCATACCATTATAAAATTAATAATGTGGGGTTTGTTTTGGCTGCTGGTCAAACTGTGGAAGCAATTATAAAATATCACTTTTGGCTCAGGAAATTATGAATGGTGTTTCTCATTGTTTTTAACATTTCGTAGACAAAATGATTGGTCAGTGCTTAATCAAAAAAGAAACGAACACATTAATCAGCAGTGAAAATGATCAAGTGGCCCTCGTGCCAAAGCCCATACAAAACCAGTGACTACAAGTTTACTCATAAAACCCAAATCTTTATTGAATCTGTTACTTGTGCTTGGTTTAGAAAGATCAAAGCAGCAGAAACATCTCAGGAAAAATGGTCTGCAGTTCTTTGAGTGGCTTTACTTGGTTCCATCATTTGCATATGAACAGTACTGACAGGTGTAAGTTACCAAAGGAACAGCGAAATATGTAACTTGGAAATACGCAGGACATCAACTCAGAGCCCGGTCCTGTGTGAGCTGACAGTCGAGGTGGATTTGCTCCTAAAGTTTTGTCTCCATGGCTGATTGTCCCCCTCCAGGTCCTCCAGAGACAGATCATCTCACACCCGCGACAGAGATGGCTCCCCGTCCCAGGAGAGATGGAGAGAGAGCACAGCGGAGGGTTGGCGTGACGACAGGGCCGAGTACGGAGACAGGGAGAACAGGGAGAACAGGGAGAACAGGGAGAGGTCCACCTCCCCGGAGACGGCCAAGGGCAGGGAACGAGAGCGATCCCTGTCATATGAGAGGGATAGACGCTCCAGCTCTGAAGAGAGAGAGTCAGGAGAGATTTGAGAGGGACGGATGCCTGCAAAGTTTGATTTGGAAATTTTGTTGAGTTGCAGGAGCGGGGAGAGCTGATTGTGTGGGTGAGGATGTGTATGTGTCAGTGCTGTATGTGTTCATGTTAAAGATGGGACATTACTTTAGTGGTATGGGGAGGGGGGGTGGAGGGGGTGGAAGGCGGAAACTTTACACGGGGGTGACCAACTAAATGGTGGCGGTCAAGGTCATACGCAAAGCAAGTTTTATATGTAAGACAGTAACTTTGAAATGTGGTGAGTGGATGGGAAAGACCTAGGAAGGCTTGAGTGACCAGGAAACTACTTTTAATTTTTTTTTTTTTTTTTTTTTTTTTTTTTTTAATGCCATCTTGTCAATCTTATGTACAATTGATTGGACAACGATGAGGGATTGGGAGAGTGATAGAAACTGAAGACCTACCTTAAGTCTGTTTTATTTCACTTAAGGGAAGTGCTGTTCTTTTTTTTTTATCATTAGTATGACCTTCAGTGTTGTTAATACTGTTGTTTTTTTCCTGTGTTCCATTAGGAATCTGGTATCTGTTTCATGAGGTTTAGTAGCTATGGATTTATTTGCATTGGTTAAAAGGTGGACTCATTGATGTGGCTTCATGCCCGCAGTAATGTTTGAAGTGAGTTGTGAATGACTTAAAGGCACTTTTTGATGTTTGTGCTTTGTTATCTGCCTTCAGAAACTAACAGTCTCATTTTGAATAGAAAGTACGCCCTGGGTGTAGGAAATCTGTCACACATCGTTGAGCCTGCCTTTAAAATCAAGACACAGTGACGATCTCGTGCATTAAATAAACACACACTTGTCCCCTGGAAGAAGTCCACCAAGTCTTTCCGCTCGATTCCGGACATGTAAATGCATATTAGGAGACATACATTTTTAGGAGCTGGTACTTAAGTTGAGGCCCACTGAACAGACCTGTGTCCTTTTTGCTGTGATACAACTTGGATATATTGGGATCTGTACATTGCTGTGCCATCTACTATAAAGTGAATAAAATTTTCTGCTTCCACTGAAATACACGGAGTTGCTCATGCAGATGTTTGTCATTTACTCCTTCACAGTTTTATTTGTGCATTGATTTTTTTTTTTTTTTTGAGAAATAGCATTTTTTTTTCAACCACAGGGCCTCGGTGTGTTCAATAACCCATATTTGCAGTCGCTGATCAAGAATATGAATCTATCTATTCTGCAGGGACACTTTCCTGTGGTTGATTTTACCTTCTGCCTGTCCTACTGACGGAAGGAAAAATTACACTTTAATAGGTTAATTTAAGTACTGCATTACATAAACTTTTGCACAGACGTGTGTGGGGGTGTTTTTTTTTTTTGTTTTTTTTTTTTTCTTGAAAGATCATGTTGAGGATTTTATGCGAGACACGCCACGCTTGCAGCACAGATTGGACAACGCTGTATTCACGACTGTAGATGGCAGCAAAGAGCCACCTGCAGGAATATCGGAGGAAATGCAGCGTCATGACGTCAGACGCACGTTCAGAAAAGAGGCGCGCAGAGGGAAATGACCAACAGTGTTTAAACACCGCCGGAGTTATTCACCAAAACTATCAAACCTAGAGGAGTGTTACCTGTTTTTTACTGTCTGCATGTCGATGCCAACATGTCGTTACTGAAGCCTTTTAGCAAATTACCTGGCCTGAACGCCGCAAATATACTGGTAAGTTTGTTTTTGGTAGCGTTAGCCGACGTCAGCTAGCTAATGGAGTTGACGTTGAAAACAAAACATGTCACGTACTGACCACGGCGTATAGCATAATTCATGTTTTAATGGTTAACCACGTAATTTAACACATAGAATGAGTCCAGTAATACATTTTGTTTTGTGGTGGAAATGCATTTTTGTTTCACATAAATCATGTTAACGCTCTTACAGCAACCAAAATGAAGAAAATGAACATGTACAAATACACACTGGGTATGTTTTGGATATTTTGAGCTACATCCCAGCGTATTTTGAAGTGTTTATGATGTGTTTGTCACTGTTGGATAGGTATGAGTACGGTTTTTTAGTGATGATTTGTTATGTTTGTCTCCTCAGTTGGTGGAGAATGAGGAGCAGCTCCAGCAGAGGTTGGCAGATGCTCTGGTGGAGGAGACAGCTGTCACTGTCAATGTGTGAGTAGGACTCCTTCACCTGCAAGCAGATGCACACAAGCTGATCTGGAACCAGTGTACCCCAGTGTATACTTTATCCATAAAGCCAAGACCTCCCTCAGCCAACTCACCTGCAGTTTTCCTCTGGTGCATCATTTATAGCCCAGTGGCTGTGTCAGAACAGTGACAACGTACTAATTCACTACAGACATAAGGAGAGTGTGAGAGCGCCTCAAAATGGTGCAGAAGGTCATTTGTCAAAAAATAAGGCACAGTTTTGTATGGGACTTAAAACAAACTTTATTTCATCTAATCCAGGAACATTAAAAACACTTAGATTACTCCAGTGCCTTTCAGCTCTGAAGCAATCTAAGGGAGCAACATGTTCAAAACCTTATGTCAGTTTGTTTACTAGTTTATGATTTATCCTTATCTAACAGGAGATGTTTGGTGACCAAATTATCGTCTGCCAACATTTTCATGTCAAATCTAGAGTTTAAGAGGTGTTAAATACAAGAGGGTTCAGTTTCCCTTTTATCTCGCCTCTTACTTCAATCTGATCAGGCGTGGCATGTTGTGTGTTCGTTGTGCCAATCAGGAGACTAGCAAAGACTCTGCCACTGCCTTTGAAGAACGAGAAGAGCCGTCCAAGGATAGACCTGGTGGTGTTCATCATCAACCTGACCTCAGAGCTCAGGTAGGGTTAAAATCCTAACCTCCTACATCTGCATGTTTTCTCGTAGTCACGGTATTTTGTGTCTGTTCTAGCTGTAACATAAGACTTTTTAGTGAATATTGCTTGTGTTGTCTGTGAACAGGGCCCAAGAGCTGTATGCTTTGCACTTTATTGTTTTTATTTATTGTTCAGCCATCCATAACTGTGGAACATTCAAGCCAGCTGTCACTGCTGCTGTTTATTTTCTTCATTACACTGTCACTCAAGTCCTAACCCCAACTCCCAAGTCTCAATCTTTCCTTTTGTATCTTGTTTCCACAGACTGAAAGCATTGCCATAATTATTAGTTCTTGTTAATTTCTTATGACAGCCTTTGTTCTGTGTATGTCTGTAGTGTCATTAATACATGATCTGCAGTCCAGGGAATTTGATTTTGCTTTTTTTTTTTTTTTTTTTTTTTTTTTTTTTTTTTTCTTAATAAAGTAAATTGAGACCTAGTCAATTCTCAGTTGATGGTTGTTGATGATGCGATGCCACTCTTTGGTTTTTCCACAGTTTGCAGTCAGCAGAAGCTTCCCTCAAGTATTTGGACCCTGGATACTTTCTTGGAAAAGTCTGCTTACTTGTCACTAACGGTATGGAAATGAGTTGAATCTCAAAAGTATTGACTTACTGATATTTTCCATTCTCAACTTTCCACTACAAATGGAGGACAATTGAGGGAGTAAATGGGATGAACTGGTGCAAAGACTTTCTCATAGAGATAGTTTTTTTTTTTTTTTTTTTTTTCACACTTTCTCCATGTTTTCCTTCTCACAATGTGGGTAATTGACCATCCCTTTGCTAAGCTTTTTATCTCTACGCTCAGCTTTTTCTGTGTCCCTGTCTGACCGGCTTCCCTCCTCTGAATCTGTTTATTCCAGCTCGTAATGCATCAGTGCCCCCAGCTCGCCTGGACACTGTCAGGAAGCTGGCTGCGTCCCTCCACTGCCCGCTGCTGTGTGCAGAGGATCAGGTTAGTGTCACTTCTTTTCAAAAAGAGTTAATCATAAACAGCTTTGTTTCAAAATTAACCAAATTTTGTAGACATGCTTATGTGTGTGCCATACATTCATTTTTTCTAACAGTGTCTCCAATGGGATCTCTAACCTTGATAGTGTTAATGTCTAGAGATACTGCTGCCCCTGCATACATATGCACATGAATGAGCGTTTGTTTTGTACTGTAAATTTGTATTGTCATTTTGTTTTTCTTTTTTGTTATCATGGTTGCTGTTTTCGCATGTTGTTTGAGTTTATTCCCTGCATATTCAGTGGCTGAACCCACTGTCCTGATTATCAGTTATTCCACAATATTAGAGCTTAATAAGCAGCAACACAGTCATGCTATCAGAGTCTGTCTTAACCCTGTGAACTCCTAATTTGGATCTGCTTTTGTTAATGTATCTGATTAACTGACAGTATAGCACCAAATCACTTTTTTTGTTCTTCTAGTGCTTAAAAAGTTTCTTTAATTTCTCCAGACCCCAGATGGTGTGACCAATGCAGCAGAGAGGCTGCTAACCATTCTGAAGGTGGCAGCCGGCCTTGTTCCCATGACGACTGCACTCTACCTGTCCAACTTGACTCGCTGCACTGTGCCCTCAGACATCGACCAGCAAGGCTTTGATTAATTTTCAAGCCCTGTAGGTCTGAAGTGATGCATTCTCAGACTTTTTCATATACGTGGATTTATTTCTGGTCGCTCACCCCAACAACGGCCAGACCCACCACATGATTTATGAAACAGATAATACATTTACAGCCATTTCCATTGCTCCATTCTGAGTATCTTACCCTATCCCCCCTATCTTGTCACCGCCATAAATAACCTAAGAAAAATGCTGCTTCTGCTTGGGATGTAAGAGAGAGGCAGTGTGGTATGGTTTTGTATTTTCTGTACAGCTGAAGACATTGTTCTGTTTGTACTTGTAGTCGGTGCAGTGGCTGTTCCTGCCCTGAGTTGTAGCCTTGGTGTGTTTTTTTGCCCCAAAGAGCTTGTCAGGATAATTATTCACACAGGGTCCTAACATTTCCGCACTTTTTCCCCCTCTTATACTAGGATTCAAGCCTATAAAAAAGTATTGCTGCTCTTGTCAAGTGAGGAACCATAATACACAGGCCCATGAACAATAAGGAACCATAATTTACAGAATCAGATGCAGCAACTGGACTGTCTGCTCTCTCTCCTGTCTGACATTGTCCAGGAAAACTCAAACAGTGACCATTGAACCACTACTTTTGACAAAATATCATCTAGGTAATGAGTTGACCTTTGCGGGACCTACTTTATGTGTTGGTATCTAACTGGGCCAAGTACAGCACTGGGGCTAACACAGATTGATAAGTTGTTATCACAACAATCGTGTTTATAGTATGATCTATCATGCTCTGCCGTGTGTGCACCGTGGAGTGTTTTTGTGTTAGTATACAGTTGACAGACATTTGAACAATTGATTATAAGCTTTTAATAAATATATTTAAATTTTTTCCATGTAAATAAAGGTGTTTTCATTTTGAATGTATGTGTATATTAGGTTGCTTCTTTAATCTTTAAGTAAATGCAAATATATACCGATATGACAGCTGTGATGGATAAAAGCCCTTTGTGATCATACTGACACTTTGGCTTGAGGAACTGTGGGCATTGACTTATTGTGTTGAATAGCTTGATGGGTGGTTGTACAATGTAGATGACCGAGAAAAGTTCTGTATTTCTCATGTGTTTCCTTAGATACAATATCAACGGAGAGCCATTTTTGTTCATTTGATACATGAAATCATATAAAACTATCATGCAAATACACAACTATCACTGAGCAAAACTAGCCAGCGTGAGGAAGGCAAGGAATCTCACAAAAAAAAAAAAAATGTTTATCATATGGTGGACAAATAACTTTAACCTCTTGTGACCTTTAAACGCCAATTATTACCCACCCTCCAGACCTCAGTGGGCAGCGGCTCAGCTGGTGACACTATTGGCGTGCCAACTGGTCTGGGTGAAAAGGTGAGAGAAGAGCGAGGGAGGCAAAGGCAGATAAATTCTGTCGCGCCAGGCCAAGTGGGTGGCCATGGTCATAATGTCTAGGATCACGTCTGCAAGCAGGCACACATTTGGTGTGACAGGTGGGGGAGACCAAAGCCAAGTGTTGATCGGGCTCTCCAAGATAAAAATACTGTACAGTGCACGTATGCACACACCTGGTCAGCGGGACTGTCATTATCGTGCAATTTTCATCGAGGATTGTCTTTTTTTGTTGTTGATTCTATTCCATCATTTTAGGATACTCCTAATAATACTGTAATAATATGTTAATGCAGGCAAGCTGGTATGTGACATGGTTCATGCAAGCCCCCCACCCCCACCCCAAACCCCAAAAATGCTGAGAAAAACGTGGATTTTACAGGAAACCATTAATGAACAGATAGTCCAGTTATTAGCTGACTAAAAAAGATAGACTGCCTCCATGTTGAGAAAATAAATCCCTCTAATTTAGCCATGACATTGATAGAGTTGAGGTTGTCATGGTTACACATAGTTTTCAGCTGCTAAATTTAGCTTTGGTAAACAAAACAGTTCAGAGCTGTGAGGGCTCACACCCAACCTAAATAACCTAATGCCTGCACTTAATAATTTCTCAGGAGAGTGTTCTGTTAGCTGCTGCTGCAGATCCTGCTTTTGATACCTTGATTCAAATCTTTTCAGAGTTTCTGTGCACCTTCATGACCTCGAGAGGACGAACCCAACGACTGGTGACCCCATGACCTTTCCTCTGGTGCCAGAAACAATAGAGTGAAGACCGCACACTTCTCTCTTAGAGTTAAAAAAAAGGAAATTTATTGGAATGTAGTTCATGTAGTCCAATATATTCTTTTTTTTAACTGCAAGAGAGAAGTGTGCACTCTTGTTTCTGTTTCCACAAAACAATGACCTGCACCTTTTTGAGTATGCATCCTTTATGCATTTTCTGACACTTCTTTCCTCTAGCGCCACCATCAGGTCAAACTTTCAGGTTCTGTACTCAGTAATTTTACCTTTTATCATATCACTTTCAGATTCTGCACATTCATGAACCCTACAGAGATGCTATTATTATGGGTGACCCCCGTGACCTTGCCGCCCTCGAGCCAAACTTGCCATTTTGGCAATAAGCCTGTTGTTGACCAGTAGTACATGTTTAGTTTTATATCTTTAAACATTTATTGTTTGGCAAAGCCAGAACAGCACCTCTGCCACAAAAGTGTGTTAGTGCGAGGACAAAGGCAGAATTTCAAAATGTGCACGGGACATGTATTCTGTGTCGCCTAATACACAGGCACAAATATCTCCCCTAATAATAGTTATGTTATCACCATGGAATTTATCCTTCATTACATGTGCCGTCAGAGCCACAGACTGCAGCAGAGCACCACTACACAACAACATCTGAATCGAAGTGCTTGTGGAATGTGCATGATAAGTCTGGTGGAAGTTAAATGAATCGTTTCTGATGTTGATATTTACTTGATCCTTTACACATTTAAGTCCTGATGGATGTCTAAACACCTGGCCAATCAGGTAACAGGAGGGATTCCTTCCTTTTGAAAGAACCTGCTGCAAACCTCACACCTCCCCCCTGACTTGCTGGTGAAGCTTCAGGGGCCCACATTGCTTAAGTCGACTGAGGCCCTAAAATCTCTGAAGTTATTGGGCCCTCTTATGGCAATCTTTGTCCCCATTGCCCCCATTCTGTCATGTGACCCATAGAAGCTGTGCTGCGGCACAGAGCCTCCTACAGTAACGGCAAAGCCTGGCCTGCCAGAGATGAACTGCACTGTGAGGAGTCACGTCCACAAGACAGAACGGAGCCAAGGCAGAACGGAAAGACAGATATCTGAAGGGGACACGGGTATGGCTGGAGTGGGTTATTATGATATATAATATGTGATATATGATAGGCGTACATTCCTGCCAGTGTATGTGTGTGCACCTAGAGGAGTTCAAGAATTTAGGTAATGACCCAATGCCCTAGCTCTTGAACTATTGAACTGATTTGGTTGATAATAATGGGCTGTACTGGCCTTTAGACCACACATTTTGGCAAAGATGTCCTTACTCTAACACTTCATCATCTGTAATGAACAGCAATTAGTTTAACAACACTGATTTATAGCCCTTTTACCTTAGTCATTTAGTACAGAGGACAAACGAGGCGACTACAAAAATAGGCTCCCTGTAGTATAATCACCGAGAGTGTGTGCATATATGTGTGGTGTGTGTGTGTGAAGCATTAGTATTGGGATATTCATAGAATCATGTATCCATGTCATTAAGGAAACTTGGAGAGATGACAAATAAAAATAATAGTAATCTGCAGGACAGTGCAACAGAAGGTTTATTGGTACAGTGTGACTCAGGCATACAATATGCTGAAGCTCACATGCTGCAGGCTAAGCAAGTGATATAAAGGCAATTTCATTAAACTGCAATAAAAAAGGACAAGAGTCATATTTAATTAACTTAATTGCAAGACCAGAGCAATTCATTCATTACTAAGCAGAGTTAAGTTGACACCTTATAATTCTCATAGATGGACTTGTAGCTGGTAAGATTTCTTCTGACTGTTGTCTGTCCTCTTCTACCCAGGTGTGCCCTCAGTGACTTCAGATTTTAGCCAGAAAAGTTCAGCTCTTTGTAGACAGCCTCGATGTCAGCAATAACAGCAGCCATGACCTTCCTCAGGGCGTCCTGCCCTGCTGCATCAAGCCCTGCCTTCTCCCCCATGACCTTAGCAATGACCTCAGTGATCAGCTGAAAAAGAGGAGAAGGAACAAATTACACCGATTGCTTTTGCACCAAGATTATGACACCAGTGGCCCAGGTCTGACTCTGAATAAATTCTGCTGCTGGAACATTTTTGCATAGTATTTCAATACACATAGGATGGAGATGTTTGAAGAGAATCCAGATGAAAATGATTTCTTTGAGGTGAACAGAGAAGAGTTAGTCAAGGTTACTATTTAAGAAGGAATGAAAAATCAAATCAAGAAGACTGACTGAAGACAGACATTTTAGGCTTTGGCAAGAATCAGGGCCGACACATGTGTCGAAACATCCACTTGCTCGTTGACTTAAGGCAAGTAAAACAGCCTCACCTTGAAGTTATTGATGGCAATCTTGTGTGTGTTGGCATGGGTGGTGGCCAGGGGTTTGAGGATGGCAGCGTGGTCGCCTTTGGCTTTTAGCAGTTCACCGAGCTTCTTCAGGACAGTGGCACCATGGGCAGAGACAGCTGCATTGCCAGCCAGCTCACCCTGGGCGATGCCAGCAAACTTGGGGAACAGCTTCTGGGTGTCTGGGTGCTCTGTGAATAAACTTAGGGAGAGGAGAAGAGAAGAGACAGAAAAAAGAGTCAGGACTGAAAGAAAGGGAGAGACAAGGAGGTAAGCACACAGTAGGTATAAGAGTGAGAGCAAAATTTAAATTATTGATTGACCCAGCAACAATAGATTGGTATTATTCATCAGAGATAATTCACAACCAGGCCTGTACAATTAGGTGGATGAGAATCAAGTCTGCACTGCTAAACCGAGGGACACATTAGGCAGCTTTCTCCAACTCAGAGTTGCAGGATTTGTTACACTTAACTGCAGTTTGCTACATCTCACGGTGCTTTCTATCATAGAGGGTGTCAGATTTGACAAATGGGGTTTCGGGGGTTGGGAGGAATCTACACAGCTGTGCATACAATAACAGTTTCCTCTGCTTTATCTTCTTGTATTTAAATCCTAAACCCCAACCTTATGACAAAATCAAACATGTTTGATCTTGTCGTAAGAGTCCTAGAGTTGCAGGAGCAGTAAAAAACGAATTGCTGGACACCAAAGGACGGATTCTCCTGCAAGTTCCTTACGACTCTGGGGAAACTCTTTAAGACTGAAAATAGGAGGGAACGTCCTCTAGTGTGTCCCTACTTGTCTTCTCATATCAACTCACCGGGTCAACACCAGGCCTCCATGTGTGGTGTAGTCGGCCTCCACTGGGCCCCAGCACTTCAGCACCATGTCAAAGTC
This sequence comes from Myripristis murdjan, assembly GCF_902150065.1. Taxonomy (NCBI): domain Eukaryota; kingdom Metazoa; phylum Chordata; class Actinopteri; order Holocentriformes; family Holocentridae; genus Myripristis; species Myripristis murdjan. Next base: position 16,214,333 of record NC_043980.1, read on the forward strand.
AGCCATGATCTGAAAAAGGGGGATGGAAGATGATCAATAAATTACAGAACCCTCATCTGTGGAATATGAATGGTACAATGAACCAGAACCAAGACAAATCCTGAGAGCACAACATTTGAGTCGCTTATATCAACCATAAACGACAGGACGATGGCATGACAAGTGGCCTGCTTGATACTCTAACTTAACCCTAAAATGTTGGCTGCAGCTGAAACACATTGTAGTATAAGGAGGGAGATAAATATAGCAGAGGAGGAGGAGGAGGAGGAGGGAACACCAGCGAGCCAGAAGCCGAGGAACTGTTCATCTGAGGGCAAAATAAAACTCATTACTAGAAAGAGGTGGAAACATTGCATTAGCTCCCCTCACTGAGTTTGTAATGTAGTGAGACGACCTCAAGGTAGAATTGCATAATGCATAAAAAGTGAATCCACAGTGGATTTTTTTTTCTGAATATGCACTGTTGATTTTGATGCTCCTGCATGGAAAACAGTAATTCTTAGAAAGCAAAGCATCAAAAACACCAGCCCAAGTGCAGCAAAAGAAATCTTCCCCATCGAGGTCAGTGACAGTGAATAGTCCATATTTAAATGACCTTGACTTTTTGAAAAAGGCTACCTGCCTTACCTCTTTGCTCCTGATAAGCTCCCTTGGTCAGTTTTTTCCCAGTGACCCTCACAATGACCCTTTCCTCCTTTTCACTTCACCCAGTAAAACCTTACCTACCAATTTTTCTGCATCCTAAATAGGAGATATCCACAGTGAATAATACAAAGCAACTGATGCTTTGTATTATTCTGAAACTCCTTATTATAAAGTTTCAGGGGGCATTACAGCTTATCTTTTCTTTGACAGAGTAGTTTTCTTTTTCATTCACTCTTTATAACTATTAAAAATGTGTGCGTGGTATCAATAAAGCAAAATAATTCAAGGATAAAACTACAACAACCATTAAAAAGTCAGTACGTACCAGCAAAGCAGTAAAATATCTTGTATTTCAGTACCAGAGTCTTGTGATGTACTTTATGACATGACCTGTCTCCAAAGCTGAACTTTTATACTGCCACCCCCCTCCGTCATATCTCCCTTTCATGCCAGCCCACCCATCCTTGTACCTCTCTCATTGCACGTCTCCTCAAATAATGAACACACCTCCAAGTTTAACCCGCACATCCTCTCTCACGTCAAATGTAACCTTTTAATGCGCTTCCATGCAAATATTAACTCTGACATGATGATATGTCACTCTGTGCGTCTTTTTTATTTCCTGTTTTATACCACAAAGCCTTTATACTCTGTGCTTCTGCCTTACTGGAATAATGAAGATCCCATTCATCTATTTATACCCTATTTGCTGTGTAATAGCCTGGCAAAAAACCTCTGAAGTGTTGGGTTTAAGTAAAAGTATCTCAGAGAAACTGGAAACTTTGGTTAAAATAAGAAGTGTACTCATTTTTAGAACTAAAACAAATTATTGATCCTTGGTATTGGCCCAGCTACTTAAAAAGTAAGTGAAGACACCTTTATATATTGTCTGCAGCATCCCTATGCCTACTAATGGGATGGAGCGCATTTCATTTATTTGAGGTGCATTGTCTATTTTGACCTGTCCAACTTATTTCCCAGCCTGTTGCCCAGTGCATGCTGGGATAGGCTCCTGCAGCTTGTGCTCCAGAACAGGATGAAGCAGATATGGAAAATGGATGGATGTTGGGAAGCTGAGTAATACCAAGCTGCACTGGAAGCTTTACAGTGATTTTATATAAAGAAAACAAACAAGAAAAAGATGTGTGTTATGCATATGTTCAATAATGTCAGTATTTTTTTTTTATAGTGGCAAACATGACTGCAAAGCAACACATACTGTACAAGAGCTGGACAAAATAATGGAAATGAAATACAGGACTAGCAGTGCCTGATCAGCGGTGGACTGAGACCACCTTTGACTCTTGAACTGTGTGAACTACCATTAAAGTTCAGTGATATTTGGATCTGCTGACTGGGGAAACCTCGGGGGGAGTTTAATATTCTTTTGTGACCAGTTTTCAAAACATTTAATCTGGATCTGAACGGTCTCGATAATCAAAGCCCATTTTTTTCCCTATACAGCATCAAGATGATCTCATTGATTTTGATCCAGTGTCTCAAAACATTTTCAGATTAGTTGATGCTGATCCAGACACCTCAAGATCAGGATTTCCAAATCTGGATCTGGACTGCTTTTAATATCCATCTCTGTGGCCATCTGCTGGACAAGTGACTGCTCATTCACTAATGAATTTGAAATCACCAGTGAGCAATGAGAGAGATGCTGCTCTTATTTTCCATTTGCAAACTTATGATGATAAATCTGTGGACACAACAGTAACGTGCATTTCTTTTTTGATAACAAAACCATTGTAATGATCATTTGAGAAATAAAATTTCACAACAACCCTTCTCATCGGTCCATAATCCTGCAGTGGCAGCCGGGCGCTCCCCTTTGGGCCATGGATGATCCCACTGTTGATTATTTCAGAGAGAGGCTGCACTGTGACGCATAATGCACATACAAATGATTAGTTAGGATGTAGCAGTTAAAAAATAATACAACCAGCTTCTTTTAATTGAAATACATGATGAAAATGTCAAGTGTGTTAAACCAGTGTCAATGAATAGGTCCATCACTTGCAGTTTCAAGTAATTTCTCTTTGAAACCATTTTGTCAAAACAGTCAAAACATATACAGAGGAAACAGTGTGTATATTTGCTAAAGTATAGATGATATGTTATTATATATGTAATTATTGTTGTTATATCTGTTGCTGTCATATATGCTGACAGCACACACACTGTGGCTGTTACATATGTACTGATGCAGTCAAAACTGCTTTGCACATTAGCACACTGAGCTATAAACACCAGTGCAGGGTACTGTACAGTATAGCCTTGTTATACAATATTGTAGGCCAATATAGCGTCTTACTTTTAACTTCATTTTGCAGTTTTAATCTCTGTCAGTGTAATAACACTGTAACAGCATGCAGTATTTTTTTTTTTAAACTTATGCAACTTATGCATTTGTAAGGCTGTTATGTTCCTCGAGCTGCTTGAGGATGCCTTTTTGCAGTTTTGGATGCTTTTTTTTTTTTTTTTTTTTTTTTTTTTTTTTTTTAATCTTGTTACATCAGTAACCGTTGAGTTTCCGTTTATTCCGTTTATTTTACCCGCAGGAACCAGAGAACGAGTTTATAATTTTTGGCCTGAGGATTATTATGTGGATTAACTGTTAATGTGTCATACGTGTGGGTTTACTGGGAGTTGTAAACTCAGCCCCCTAGCGGCGAAGCAATGGTATTACAACTGGGTGAGAGGTAAGGCCCGCCCAGCTCTTCCGGCGATTGGTCCAGTTTGTAGCCCCATGTATCTGTTTATCCAATGAAATCCTCGGGTTGCAGCACGTTGCTGATAACAGGAAGCTCTATCAAAGTTGAGAGTCTTTGGAAGAAGTTGTCAAGAAGCTGTCTTCTTCTTAGTCATTTCCTCTTTCGGTTTAAAATAAAATCGACTATATTCAAGTCGCTTGGTGACCTGGACGTATTTTTTAAGGATCATGCAAACTCTGAAAGGCGTCAGACACTTTGTGACGTCCGGCATAGTGAAACAAGCAGGTACCTGTCTGTCTCACTTTCTATCTGCCTGTCTGTGAGCCTGTCTTTACTGCACGAGGAGGTGTGGCATTTGTTAAAGCGGTTTTAAATTTATTAGCTGATTTTGCAGAAGTTAGAAAAATGCGGGAACAGCTCGCCACCAATCCTCAGAACAATTTAAATTTGACCTAATACTGTTTTGTGTTGTTTACGTGTCAATTCAGCCGGCGATTGTTTGTTTATGGTGTTAAATTTGATAAATACTTATGACCACATGAAAATGCACAGGAGAAAAAATCAGTTCCCATTGTGCACATGAAATGGAGACATTAATGTGCCATCAGTGTGATTACCATCACAAAAGGCTTGGTAAGGCACTTGTCAAGCCTGTTTGAATGTCCATTATTAGTGTTGAAGTGTTTGTAATACACAGCACACTTCTTTTAGCGTGTAGTATATGGTTTCCCACATTGCTCATGGCCTGCAGACTCACAGTCTGCCCCGTGTTGTCTGAGTAGTTTCAGAGCTCGTCGTTCCAGTGCCCTGGGGAGAGATGAGAGGAAGGATCTGGGGCCCTGACCACGGCCGCCCCGTGCTCTGCCTGCACGGCTGGGCTGACAACTGTGGCACCTTCAACACGCTCATCCCCCTGCTACCCAAAGGTAATGAAATATGTGTAAGTGTGCTGTCCTCGGACAGTGAAGTGGCCGTCGTTAAGCAAAGAGATCTGAAGGAGTTTCTGGAAACATCAGTTTGTAAAGTGGGGAAGTTTCTCCATGTGGGGAAAGTCAGGGAGTTTAATAGACTGGGACAAGTAATGGAATATCATAGCATGGCAATCAAAATAAACAAAACAACAGCAGCTAGTTATTCACCATGTTATGCTCATGTCGCTCTCTGAGTACAAGAAGGTAATTAACTAACATCAGAAGTCTGAATCTGAAGTTTGTTTACAATTTTGGTCAAGGCGAAATCGGCATGTTCATATATTGCACGTCATGGAAATTAAATTTTTTAGTTATTGGAAGACGACAAAAAGTCAGGGAGGCATACAGCTTGTGAGCCGCTGGCAGGATGGTCTTTATTTCTCTCTCTCTCTCTCTCTCTCTCTCTCTCTCCACACAGAGTGCAGATATGTGGCTGTGGACTTGGCAGGTCATGGTCTGTCATCCCATCGTCCTAATGGAGTCTTCTACTCCTTTCCTGAATATGTGGCGGATGTATGCCGAGTCATTGATGGTGTGTGAATTCACGAAGATAAGAACTTTTTTTTTTTTTTTTGCAGCCATGGTTCCGTTGAAACATCGGTCTAGGTTTATAGTCATGAGAAAACCTCAGTAAATTCCACTTAGTGAATTTGAAAACACACATTGCAGGCCCTGGAGAAGTTATGGACAGTTATAATCTTAAATAAGTTCTGATGAAGTCATGGAAATGTGTCTAAAATAGCATCAACTCAGCATTCACATTTTTTTTTTTTTTCCGGTCAAACCAGATTCAAATAATCTGTTTTGAGCTTGGACTGTAATTAAGAAAATCAATCTAGGTGTGTTTCTGTTGCTCATTTGTTTAAGAGAAGCTTATGCAGTGTTTCAAATACCTTTCATACCTTTCAAAGATACATTTCTGGGATAAAAATTATTTCTTTGGTCATGAAACTTAGACTAAAATTGATGGAGAAGCTGTGGAAGAGCCACTGGTGAAAAGGTGTGTGAGCTCTGTGTGTGTCTCTGTGAGGGCTGCACCACAGCAGTGAACGCTCCCTCCTCTGTATGACCAAACACTGGCACGTGTTTTGTTATATATTGAACCTGCCGGGTTGATGATTTGTGAAATGACTCCCACAGCTCTCCAGTGGACCAGGTTCTCCATCATCGGCCACAGCATGGGTAAGTGGCAGCTTCACGGCAAAATCATAGTGATCAGAAAGATTGACGGTGCATTATTTTAACATGTGCACTATTTTTTAATGTTTGTTTGCTTGTTTTTTTGCAGGGGGAAACATTGCTGGGATGGTAAATAACAGCATCATAACAGTATTTCACTATTTTATTGGGTGATATTCCAGTGTGCATCATGTTGTCCCATTGTGTTTTGTGCAGTTCAGCGCTCTGTATCCTGAGATGGTGGATGCAGTCGTCCTGCTGGACTCGTACGGATTCCTTCCCACAGATCCGGTGCTGCAACAGTTTTCACACCCCGTGTTTCGATGAACACACGGATGTAGCGTGTTGTATAATTAGCGCTGAGGGAAACTAGTGATGCACCATAATGTTGTGATGCTTTCTCCTTCAAAGCAGATGTCGAATATCAGCACATTTATTTCTATTCAGATGGAAGGTTTTCTGAGGATGGCTGATTAATTGATGTAGAAAGATTTTTTTTTGTTGTTTTCGTATTGCTCGACATTCTGATTCAGGCATTCATTTTCACAAAGTAATGGAAAGCATTGTTTGCAGCCATCAGTGTATTTGTTTTTGACATTGAGTCGTCCGTAGGGTTACTGCTGCTAAGGTTTTTTTTTCTGCTATCAAATGAAAGAAACATGGATCAGTACATCCAAAGACGTTAAAGGGTTTAATCACAAATCTAGTCAAGTGGAAAATGTTAGAAATTGTGGTGCTGTTGCGTTATGCCTCAAGCATTTTTATGATCTTCTGCAGGGAGCTCTGCGGTGTGTCCCAACCTGGGAATAGTTTTGACTTGTATCGTTTCCTCTCTTTATTTCCAGAAAGAAATACCCAAAGTGATTAGGCAGGGATTGGATGAGATGGTACAGTTTGAAAAAAAGAAAGAAGAAAAGAAGGGGAAAGTTTACACTTATGAGAAAGCAGTTGAGAGGTATTGCACCATTCCAGTTGATGGCTTTTTACACTGTCGGGCATCCAGTAATTTTCTTTCTGTATGGACGACTGTTGGCAAAAGACTGTATTTCACTTCTTTCAGGTTATTGGCTGCAAACCCAACTCTATCTGAACAGTCAGTGCACATCCTTTTAGAACGAGGTCTAGCTCAAGTTGAAGGAGGTACGCTCTTAATCTCCCACTTTCCCTCTGCTTTTATGCCTTTTATCTTTCTCCTCTTGAAAAAAACAAAGTACGCGCCACTCAGAGTTCACTCGCTGAATAATTTCAGTCCGCTTCTCCTCTTATGTTGGGAATTGAATGTGTTTTTCTTTTGAAGGAGTTGCATTCTCCCGAGACATTCGAGTCAATCTAGTAAGTTTTTGTTGAAGCACCTCCCCAGCACAAACACACACACACACACATCTCTGTTTACCGCTTATTATTTTTTCCAAAGGACTTTGTTGCAGTCAGTCCGTACAGTGCCCCTATGTTTAATATTCATGTTTTCAGAAAAACATTGTGCGCATCACTTTGGAGCAGAGTCTGGAGCTGCAGTCGAAGATACAAGCCTGCATCCTAATTGTTCTGTAAGACGTTTCATCACATTTCTGCTGCGCTCTGATGTAGTAAACATGTCACAGCACATGGTGTCAGACTTACGTCATTCCTTTCTTTGTTTCCAGAGCAGAGGAAGGCTTTGAGAAAATTTTTGCCGAAGGAGAACAAAAGAGATACATCCCAGCACTTCTCCAGGTCTATAGGGACCTAAATGTGAGTGTGTTCTCAACGCTGTGTGTGTGTGTGTGTGTGTGTGTGTGTGTGTGTGTGTGTGTGTGTGTGTGTGTGTGTGGCAAGGGCATGCAGTGCAAAAATCACCATTTTAACAAGAGATTTAGTTTTATAGTGAGTCTTAAAATCTTGTTTTCCTTTAAAACAAGTGAAAAACATCTGCCAGTGGGAGGAGATAATCTGTTGGGAAAATTCTTCAATGAACACGGAGTCACCGAAGTCAAAGCAGTTGCGTTTATTTCTCTTGCAGCAAGGAGACAAGTCAGTACAACAGTACAGAGTTATCTGAAGAAAAAGTTTATGTGCATGATGTGCATGATTGTTGTCCAGTCATACACGTCATTGTTGCTATGGAGACTCACCTAGGAAGTGAAATAAGTTGGGTGCAGTGCAAGATGCTACAGTGCAAGATCCTACAGTTGCATTCTTATGGTGAGAGTGAACGTGAACAACAAGAAGATACATGAGAACGCTATGTTCGAACATTGTGCACTGGCACTCTGTTCTTTGTTAGTTAGTATAAGATAAGCAGCACATTTTTCTAACATAATCCCACTTGTTTCCAGTGCTAATCAACTTAAATCAAGTATCAAGAGTCATTCTCTTGATGGTGGGCCTGTATGCCTCGTTTGAACCTATTTATATTTATATTTATTCTTTGAGAAGTGAAACAAGTGGGATTATCTCTTCCCACTGGCGGATTTTTATTCACTCATTTCAAGCATAACAAGATTTTACACACAACATGAGGCTAAAGGACAGCATTTTTTGCAGTGTGAATGCCAGTGTACATAAACAAAAATGTGTGTGTGTGTGTGTGTGTGTGTGTGTGTGCACCTGCCTCCATAGTGTGTGCGCTTTGATGTCTTAAGCCTGTGCTCAGTTGCACCTTGTAGACAGTTGACTGCATAGACGCCAGCTAAGCAAACATAGCACTGTATTACAAGCCCAACATCACAGAGGCAGCAGAAACATTTCTAGCTGTGAACCTCAACATGACCTACATACTGGCACTTGGTCAAATTCAGCTGATGAAGGAAGAACAGAAGATGTGCGTCAACTCGGTGTTTCTATTTATAACCTGTCTCACTCCAGTTAGATGTTGGTGGGAAAAAAATGTTTCTCTTTTTGCTCTTCAGCTATAGAGGTGTGTGAGTCGTACACCTCCACCTTCAGTCTCTCATGTTGCTCTCTCTCTCCGTGCCTCAGCACACGGTGGTGACGGTTCCCGGCGATCATCACGTTCACCTGAACAGTCCTGAGATCGTCGCTCCCTTCGTCTGTGACTTCCTGCAGAGCAAAGTGCTCTCACAGCCGCTGAGCCCTGCAGACTCTCAGACAGCCAAGTTATAACCTACACACACACACACACACACACACACACACACACAGACATGCATCCAGTTTGGCCAACTCACTCTCACACTTAATTCCACTACACTGTTCGTCACTGTCTTGCCTAACATAACATTTTTCATGCAACACATGAACAATCTGTAAATGGAGGAGTCTCTGTACGTCTGTTGTCTTTCTGCATTTCGATTTTCTCGACAACCGTCCATTTGACTGACTTCAGACTTGGCAGGTGTACCGCCGATGAGCCAAGGGAGTGCAGTGTCAACTTTGAAGTGGATCGGCTGAACAGCTGTCCAGAAAATCGAAGGAACACACATACACATACAGTTCAGAGGCGATGGGGGGAGGGTCAGTGCAGGAAGGCAGACTTTGACACACAGGAAACACAAACACACACTTTGTCTCTCTCTCTCTCTCTCTCTCTCTCTCTCTCCACCTGTTAACAGCTCCAGGTTTATCTCAGCCTGTTAAATCCACATCTTACACTGCATCTAATCTAACCAAAATGGAAGAAATCTCTGATGTCTGTCTGTGTTTCCTTCGATTTTCTTGACAACTGTTGATCTGATTGACTTCACACTTGCCGGGTGTGTCGCTGAGGACCCGAAGAAGTGCGATGTAGAGTGTGAAGTTGTTTGGATGAGCGGTTGTCCAGAAAGCTGCAAGCAGAGATAGTGGAGGCCAAGCAGTCGGCCATGCACAGGCACGTTTTGGACGGCCCGTGAAAGTAGTAGTAGAACAAAGTAGAACAAATAAACTGTACTTCTCTACAGACTAACTTGAATGGAGACCTAACTTATTCTGTTAACATCTGACGTTTGGTTTTTGACATGGTTCTGACTTAAGTGGCATTTGACAGTGACAGTTTTTAGATGTTGTATTTACACTGTTCTGTGTACATTTACCTCTTTGCCCCAGCCGCAGTTAAACAAGCTGTTTATGTTTCCAGCCAGCTGTTTTATGTTCTTTGTGAGGAGTTAAAGTATTAAAAGCATTTTAACAGAGATCTTTGTCTAGTGTTGATGCTTTGAGTGATGGTGGCATTGTGACCAGAATCGGTGGTGTTTCCTGCTAAGTCCTCCTCAGTTTGTGGCAGCAAACCTGGGAACAGCTGTCGAGTGTCTGGGTGCTCTGTGAACGAGAGGGGAGGGGAGTGTCAGGGATGGGATGAAGACGAGGGCTGAACAATTAATTGAAATATTATCGAAATCGCAGTGTTGCCAAGTGCATTATCCAAATTGCAGGAGCTGCAGTTTTTTGATAAAGGTAAAATGTGTGACAAAACATGGTTGTATAATGGCCTACAGATTCTATTTTTCAGATGTTAGAATACATGTTTGCTCGGCACAGACTCCAGTAAAAATGACATCATCACCATTTAAATAGGGTTTCTGTGAAAACTGAAATTATGATACAAAAATGTAACTCCCATTAAAATTGTTAATCATATCGCAATTGCAATATCATAACATTAATCACAGGATATTTTTTCCCATATCATACAGAACTAATGAACAGACAGATAATCAAAAAGAGGCAAGGTGTAAGGTTGATTTAGTTTTCAAACTTTTTCATGTCCTCAACCTCCAAGTTGACCTTTATTAACCTGTGGCCCCCCATTTTAAGTGACACAATCACTCACTCATTTTTCATTTTTCAACAGATTGGGGCATCTGCTGAAGACTGAGCTAGTCTCAACAGAGTGAATAATGAACATTTACATAGAAATCATCTGTGATGACACCTTTCGGGGTAGGACAGCATAATCATTATCTCAAGGACATGGACATAAGACATTGCAACATGCGTCATTAAAAGTGTTGGGAGTTAACGTGCATTCACCTCTCTTGGTTCATACTAACACCCTGCAGTGTTTCTCAAGGGTAAAGGATAACTTGTTACGCACGTGTAGTGTAAAATGTTTCCGTGGATTTATTATTGCAAGCCTTAAGTGTTTGCCTTTCTTTATTATCAAGCCATGTTGTGTCAAAGTTAGAGGAGACATGCTGTTTTCTGTCAGTGCAACCACGATCTGAGGATGGTAAAGATGACTAATGCAATAAAGAACCTTAATGTGACTATTACCGCTTTATATTTTTATTTAAAGGTTACAATATGAGGATGGGGAAAATTATTAACCTGAGCAACACGGCACAATAGTTGCTGTCACTGTAACTGTAAAAGAAACTTGATATTGGTTGTACGTCTCAGTTGTATCACAAAACAGTGTGGTAATGGCATGTCATTACTTTCCCCCTCCACATTTCCCCAAGTGGGTTTGAACACTGCAGCCTCCCCATCACACACTCTCCTGTCTAGCACGCACACTGCCACAGCTCAGTGCATCCTCATAGTCTCTGTTTTATTTCATTAAGCCTACACTTGTCCTGCTTAATCTCATTTGAATAATGAAGATCCCCATTAAGAGGGAGATGTGCAAGCAGCGGCAGTGACACCTCTAATACTAAAACATCTTTGTGAGCCACAGAGACACATCCCAGTCATAACTAACATGGCGAATCCACATCTGATGCTACGGAAAAGAAGATTTAACAGGTTTTGTTTGCGATAACAGTGTTTCAAGATGAAGTTTAAAGGATTTAATTGGAATCAACCACTGCTTTGCAAGAATTAGTCGAATGCAGATAGTCACTGCGGTCACGGTAAACGCCGAAAACCACCGGGAATGTAATCAGATCTTCTGTGTGAAGATCAACTCATTGCCTTCATTATCTCACTCAGTCCTAGTTAACATCACAAAAGACCAGCAGAAAGGCTGTCCTGATATGCAGGCTCAGTGCTCAATACTCCTGCTGTTCCTCTCCAACATTGTGATGTGATCTAAAGTGACTCTATTAAAAAAGTCCCCGAGTTATATACATTAGCGCTGTGTAAGCAAGACAGTGAAAAGAACTGACCAGGCAGTCCTGTCCCCTCTTGCGCTCCCTGGTGGAGAAGAGTGTTCCTCCTGATGTGGTAAGAGGTAAGACTTGATTTGATTAGGATTGGCCATGATTGCAGCCCCTAACAGTATCAGCCAATGAAACTATAGGTTGTGCTATCCTTAAATAAAGTTTTGTTTTTTTAAGGGTGAGGGGGGGTATTATGTAAAGCAGGATTAACAAATCTGCTAATGACAAAAAATGTTAAATCCTTTGAAATTTTACCATTAGGAATCATCAACATGTATGACGCAATCATATGCTTAAACCTTATATTTAAGATTGTTTTTTTTTTTTTTTTACAGATTAAAATCATTATCATGGAGGAATAAGAAGACATTTCTTTAGTGCACTGTAGCCACATTGCAAGCTTCCACTGGCTATTTAAATATTCAGCTTTGTAGGCTGTTTTTTTCTGCAGATTGGAAACTTTGAGGATTATCAGACACTCAGTAACACCGGCGACTCTGAAACAAAGCAGCCATTAACTTTCTAAAATGGGAATAGGCTGAAAATAGACAGTCGGGTTGATTTTATCAAGCTCTAACCGAGACAAATACTTACCAAGGAGGCTCTAGGTGGAGAGGGAAGGGAAATAACATTTGAGTTGCTGTACACTTGCTGTTGAATTTGACAGATTTCAGCAGAATTTTTAGCCGGGCACCAGCTGCCAGGAGCGAGAAATATAGTGAGATGGAAAAACGCAATTTCTCTTCTGTTACCTTACCAGTCATGATTTCGACTGCAGCTTCTGCAATATTCAGACAGCACTCTGTAGCCTGTAACCTTGTTTGGAAAAGTGTGGCAGAGTAATCATTGTTGTCACTTCATATTATCATTTGTCAGATGCCTGCATTTCAGAGCTTGTTCCAGTTCCTTCAGGAGAGATAAGAGGAAAGATCTGGGGTCCTGATCACGGTGGCCCTGCACTCTGCCAGCGGGGCTGGGCTGTCAACTGCGGGACATTCAACACCCCCATTCCCTTGCCACCTGAAGGTAATTTATTGTGGGCAAGAGGTTGTCTAGAAGAGTAATGAAACTCGCAGTAAACAAAATTGTGATGTATAGAGGATTACAACTGTGCTGGATTGGTTCTCCAGAATGTGTTCTCTCTCTGTCTGTCTCTCTCTCTCTGTCTCTCTCTCTCCCTCTCTCTCTCTGTGTCTACAGAGTGGAGATGTGTTGCAGTGGTCTGTCACCCTGTCGTCCTCCTGGAGTCTTCTTCTTTCTTGCCTGTGTGGCAGATGCACACAGAGTCACTGATGGTGTGTGAATTCAAGAATGTGCCCAACTTTTTTAGCTGTAGTTCAATTGTCATGTCAAATCCAGGTTTGTACACCAGGTCAGATACCCAGGACCCTGTTACCATCCACCTGATTTAACCTTAACTCTTAACCTTAATAAGCACTAACTGCAACCATTAAAGTAATTGAGTCAGCACCATTTTCATGTCCAAAAACTGATCTGTGAGCACGACTCAATCTTAAAAGTTACTTATGTCAGAGTCAGAGTCGATTTATTTGCCATTTGCAGTAGAAGCACATTGGAAAATGGTTGCAAGAGCTCAACATAAGGACAGAACATGTAATGTGCATGTATAGGGGAGAGTGGGGTAAATAGTGCCAATTTTTACTTAAAGTGCCTTTAAAGCAAGGGGATTACAGTAATGCCTCCAACTAAAATATGCACATATAGTTTAGGATGTTGTGCATCCCTGGGAACAATCACTTTGGATCTTATATAAACTGTTTGAGAAATATAGCTTTCGAAAAAAAAGTGGTTTTGTGGCACAACTTGCCCCCGGTGCGGGGTAAATTGTGCCATTAGAGAGAATACACTGGGGTAAATTGTGCCATTGATAACTGAAGTAAAACAGATCGTTTTAATCTCACAAATGATAATGCTATATAAAAGCAAAACAAATTCAATACAAAATTATTTATTTAACATTTATTTATTATTTTAACAAGATCACAGGCCACTTTTCTATAATGAGGCCTAGCGCCACATGAACACATACCCAGAACAAAATAAAAATTCCAAAATGAGCACCTGCAAATCATCTTCATCTGAATCTGAATAGTTTGAGTGATCAAAGGTAAGAAGACAATGTACAATAACAATAAAATACAAGAAAGTAATATATAGTATATAATCACAAGTTGTGCCACTGGCACAAATTACCCCAAGGCCCTTTGGCACAAATTACCCCAAGCCCACCATTTTGAAAAAAATGCATCCCCCAGCTGTTTTGAGCTAACATCATGCTAACTGTATAGACTCATGGTGTAGCTTACTAAAGTACTAAAACCTGTGTAAACTGTTTTCAAAGTTTTCTATAATTGTTCAAACACAGCAATCAAAAAACCTTGATCATAGAAATTTTACTTTGGAGGGCAAAAAAATGTTTTTTGAACTTAAATGTGCTTACCTCTCAAGCCATGTGTCTCCCTTCTTTATAAGATGAGTGAAATGGATGCCTCTTCAAAAATATGTGGTCACATGACCAACTTCTTCTATAGTTTTCTAGATAACAGGGGTGGCACTACTTGCCCCTTGGCACAAATTACCCCACTCTCCCCTATCAGTTAATATTTGTGTGTCCAATTATATCAAATGTTTGTGTGCACAACTTAGCTTTTGCTCATCATGCTCTGCCACAGAATAATTTAGAGTGCAGTCAGTGGAGATGCTTTATTTCCCTGTTGACTCCCAAAGGTACAAATTAGACCAGAAAATATCACTATAATAGATATTTTTTTGCCAGCAAAATGTATGAGTATTAATTCTGTTGTCATTCAGTTTGTATTCATTTTAGCATTTAGCATTCACTTTGTTCACAACACATAATTACAGGTCACATGTTGAACCTGCAGTGTCTGATTAATACAATAGAAAGTACAGAACAATTTTTTTGGATGCATGCAGACACTTTTGCAGGCTACATTTTTTTAATCACATTTGAAATTTACACGCATAACTGTATAAAATTGTTAATGTGTATAGTATACGTGTATGTCCTCTGCATGTACATGTGGATAGTTACTAAATTTTTATTAGTGAATACATACAGAAACACAAAACAAAACAGAGTGTGTGTATCTACTCTTTTTCAGGTGATGAAAGTGCTGTAATGGAGAGTTTCACAGCAGGCCTTTGTACGTTTCATCCTTCTCCAGCACTAACACAGTATACCCAAGAGTATTTTCCTGCACTGTATTTTATTAGGTGATATTACAGTATGGTCCATCATATCCCTTTGTGTTCTCTGCAGTTCAGTGCCCTGTATCCTGACATGGTGGATGCAATCCTCCTGCTGGACTCCTACACTTGCAACAGTTTTTACTCCCCATGCTTTTATTATTGTAGGAGTTTTATGTGTCATATTATGAAATTTTCTGAGAACATATTGATGTTGTATAACACTGTGACATTTCATTGTTTTGGTGTCATTAGGTTGATGCTGGTGTCAGTGGTTTTGAAGACCTTGTAAAGATGTTTCGATTAATAATTTATAAGGAATTGTGGAGACTGATTCTTGCAGTATTGTTGCATTATGCCTCAGTTATTGTCATAATCTTGCACTGCAGCACTTCCCAGCCCTGTGAATAATTTGGACTTGTTCCCCTCATTGTTTCTCCCTTTATTTCCAGCAAGAAATACCCAAAGTGATGAGGCAGGAAATGGATGACATGCTACGGTTTGAAAAAAAGAACGAAGAGAAGAAGTGGAAAGTTTACACTTATGAGAAAGCAGTTGAGAGGTATTGCACCATTCCAGTTGATGGCTTTTTACACTGTCGGGCATTCAGTAATTTTCTTTCTGTATGGACGACTGTTGGCAAAAGACTGCATTTCACTTCTTTCAGGTTATTGGCTGCAAACCCAACTCTATCTGTACAGTCGGCGCACATCCTTTTAGAACGAGGTCTAGCTCAAGTTGAAGGAGGTACGCTCTTAATCTCCCACTTTCCCTCTGCTTTTATGCCTTTTATCTTTCTCCTTTCGGAAAAAAAAAAGGTTAGCGCTGCTCAAAGTTCACTCGCTGAATAATTTCAGTCTGCCTCTCCTCTTATGTTGGGAATTGAACTGAGGGAGTTTTATCCTCCCGAGACGTGCGAGTCAGTTTTGTAAGGCATTTTTAACCTCCCCACTCTCCTCCGCATGCACCCCCCTTATCTCTGCTACCCTCTTATTATTTCCTCCAAAGGACTCTGTTACATTCAGCCCGTACAATGCATCTATGTTTTATATTCATGTTTTCACAAAAAACATAATCCATATGCAGCAGTCTGGAGCTGCAGTCGAGGATACACCCTGAGTTCTTGTTGTTTTGTAAGGCATTGCTGCACATTCAACACTAACCTGCAGTGTATCTGTATAGATGCAGTATCTACAGATAATTTTAACTTGTGTGGTTGCCTCCCTGAACAGACACTGACATTACATGGTTGTCACTTAATATCACTTTACCATCTGCAGTTTCTGACAGTAGAGGCATACAAATTTATAGAAGCCAACATACATGACAAAATGACAGGCTGTTTTCATTCGGCTGACCAGCAATTTGAAAACTGCAGGTTGGATGGTAATCAACAAGCCATGTAGGCGTGTGAGTCTTCCCTGAATGTGAGTCCAATGTCTCTGTGCCGATGTATCACGCTGGGCTAAAGATGTTCAAAATGTGTCTGCTTTTTTCCACAGCAGAGGGCTGCTTCAACAGAATATTTTCTGAACCAGACCGAAAGAAATTTACCTCAGCACTTGTGCAGGGCTTTTGGGAGAGAAACGTGAGTGTGCACCAAGGACAGAATAGAAACGTGAGCTGGAAATGGTTGTTTGTGTTTGCTTTAAATTTCTTAGGGTATCAGACAGGAGATGGGGTAGGTGGCATTATTGCATCCAATTAAATCAGACTGTGCAAAGAAAAAGAAAAGAGTCTGTCCCATTAAGTATAATAAAGTGGCTTTTACTTTGATTTGTTCAAACTTTGCACTTATTTATACTAATGTACATGAAACACTCTGCATGCAAATTGACCAAAACAAACCATGAATAGTATTTGCAAATATTATTTGGTCCAGGTCTTAGAATCTGTGTGTGTGTTTGCTCTCATGCATGCGTGTGTGTGTGTGTGTGCCCTCCTCCATAGTGCGTACACTTTGATGTCTTAAGCCTGTGCTCAGTTGCACCTTGTAGACAGTCGACTGCATAGATGCCAGCTAAGCAAACATAGCACTGTGTTACAAGCCCAACATCACAGAGGCAGCAGAAACATTTCTAGCTGTGAACCTCAACATGACCTACATACTGGCACTTGGTCAAATTCAGCTGATGAAGGAAGAACAGAAGATGTGCGTCAACTCAGTGTTTCTATTTATAATCTGTCTCACTGGATGTTGATAAAAAAAAAAAACAACAACAACAATAAAGAATGTCTGATTAAGAACAAAAAGAGAAACTTAAGAACGTCAGAAGATGACAGATGTGTGTGAGTCGTACACCTCCACCTTCAGTGTCTCA